>NC_089827.1:10234352-10524352 GCF_035046505.1 Tiliqua scincoides | reverse complement strand
AAGCCGTAGCCTTTCCTCATAAGGAAAGTGCCCCAGCCCAGTGTCATGGATATGTACAGTTCAGGCCTAGTAGCATTGCAAGGCCTGAACCAAGCTAAAACAGTAACACAGAAGTGGCTTGCATTTCTTAGCTGCTAGGATTTACAACTCAATGGAAGGTGATTATGTAGCACCTAGGCAGCCAGAAAGATGCCCACCAAGGATGGAATGCAGCTGCAGATCTCCAGGGGGGAAGGAAGAGCTGAGAGGGTGAGCTTCCAGTCCCACTTCCGGAGGACAGGGTCTTTGTTCCTTGTCTCTGGGTGAGAGAAGTGGTGGGTGCACATCCTGCCCCACCAGGACCATGTGGCCTCTTAGGAACTGACATGAGGATCTACAAAAGAAGCTGACCCAGGTGAGGGTTAGAGAATGATAGAGTTAGCAAGTTAGCTTTGTTGTTTTATGCTGATATGTTTCCTAGAAGTTTTTATGCCTCTAGCATTTGCTGCCTTCTGTAACCTTTTTGTAACCCTATGTATTTAATAAAGTAGAAAATATTTTTACCATGTTGGTTCATTGTCTGTTGGGGGCAAAGGTTCAGAATCCTGCCTAGCCAGAATTCAGCAAGCTACCAAAAATCCTCATTGTGGACTAGAAACTTGAGGACTGAGACTTTAAGTAAAGAAAGTGCTCAGTGCCTACAAGGGATATAGTTAAGCCTAAAGGGTCTTGGTTTCCCTGGACTGAGGCACTGGCTCTTACAGGGTGGTGGCAGTACTACCGAACAGGGATCTTTGCGGGCTCTAGGGTTCAGAACCAACAACTCTGAGCACCCCAAAACCCTGGGAGTGTGAGACCAAATATAGGACATCCAGCAATCATCTTAGTCGCTCTCTTTTGCACCTTTCTCAAATCCTTCCTCAAATCTACCTCCCTATAAACTGTTCTAGTCCTGCCCTCATAAGCCAGAGAGAACAAGTTCTCCTGACATCCCTTAGATATTTAATGACAGCTATCATATCTCCCCTTGATCTTTTTTTTTCCTTTTCCAGGATAAACCATTCCTTACAGGCCTTGGTTTCCAGATACTTCACCATCTTTTTGTCCTCCTTTGAACTCACTCCAGCATACCAATGTTCTTAAAATATGGTGGCCAAAACTGGATCAAGAATTCCAAGTGAAGTTGGACTAGTGCACAGTAAGGTGGAACTTATACTTTACACCAGCCACTCTCAACCTTTAGGATCCCCCAGACCACTGAGGCAAATGTTGGAATCGTCACGGAGCACATGCAATCCCCCATTCCACAGCACATAAAAAATACAATTAAATTTGTAATAATTATACAAGATTTATTAGATTTATTGTTCACAGAAAAGTTTTGTGGCTTCTGCTTTTTTCCCCCTGGCTGCGGGTGGACCATTCTCCACTCTCTCTGGTGGTCTGTGGCGAAGTGTCTCCTGAGCAAGTACTCCTCCACAGAATACCAGAGAATGTGGAGAACAGAGCCACCACAGCTGCAGTAAACAATTGCAGTTGCAGCTGTGCCAGTTGCAGCTATGGGTGGTCCATTCTCCACCCCTGTCTGTGGTTCATGAGAGAGCTCTTACTCACTGAGATGCTGGAAGTGATAGGAGATTTTTTTCTAGACCTTGCAGACCACTTCGCAGAGCCTCATGGACCACCTGTAGCCCATGGACCACGGGTTGGGAACCAGTGATTTACATGATTTATGACTCTATCGTGCCTCTGTTAATACAGGTCAGCACTGAGTTAACTTTTGAAGCTGCATCACACTGCTGGCTCCTGTTTACCTTGTGGACCACTAGGACACAATATACCTAGCTCTTTTCCACCTGAGCTGCTTCCAAGCCAAGTTTTCCCCATCCTGTAATTGTGACCCAGGTAAGTTTGAGAATCACTGGCATAAGACATTGGGACTGGAATATCTAAAGGACTGACTTTTCCTTTATCAACCTGCTTGCCCACAAAGATCTTCTGTAGATGTTCTCCTCCTTAATCCATCAATACCTGAGCTGCATTTAGTTAGATTACTTTCTCGGTGGTTGGGCCCAGATTTTGGAATTCCCTACTTATGGAGGCTGAACATGCTCCCTCCTTGTTCTGAAGACTTTTCTCTTCTAGCATTTGACCTGTCAAGTTATTGAATGTTAATCTCCCTGATATAACAGCTTGACTGTTTTTATCTTTGGTTTCTTGCTTTCAATTTTGTTGCCATCAACTTAAATTTTATTGCTATTTTATATTGTAAGCTGCATTCTGTTAATGGAAAGGTGGGGAAGATAAGTAAATAAAGTGTAGCACAGAATGTAATATGTTCACCAATTAATGCTCAAATAACCTTCATGTTCAGCTACAACAGACAAATTAGTAGCCCCATAGTACACTCCAGATTAGGAAAGGGTCACTGAACTTCACAGGGTCTTTCCTCCTTACTACAGCAATATGGTCTTTGGAAAAACGTACCTTTTAAGTTAGAAGAAGGTTGGCAAGATCTATGGAGATGTTCAATGACATAAAGAAGCGTGATTATTCAAATCACGGCAACAACAAAAAGAGGCATAGATTAAGAAGTACTGAACCCAAAGAAATAGCAGGCCTGGTAAAGAAAGAACAAATGAAAAAGGAGAAATGAATGCAGAGGGGACAGTCTGAATGGGAAGCAGAGAAAGAATTGTAAGAGAAGCTGAAAGGAATGGGAGGAGGGGTAGAGCAAAAGAATACGGAAAAGAAGAAGAAGAGAGAGCAACTCAAAAATGGCACATTAAGTAAAGTTAGAAATGCGACTTCCACCAAGTATGTGGCTGTGGTCACAACAACTGAAGACACAGCTAATGATCCAGACTGCTGCAATTTTTACAAAATAAAAAAAATAAAATACAAAAAAAGAGCTTCTGCATTTATTAGGTTCTAAATGCTTTATATGCATTTATTAGGTTCTAAATGCTGGGTCCCTTTAGGGAGAAGAGCGGGATATAAATAAAGTTTATTATTATTATTATTATTATTATTATTATTATTATTATTATTATTATTATTGGTCAGGACCAGCACTTGCATTGAACCCAGAAATGTACAGGGATCCAGGCAGCCAGTGAAGGTGACTGATTGATTTACAGCCCTATCCAAACTAAATTCTCCGCCAGGCAGAAGTGCCAGGAGCCTGCCAGAAGTCACATGATGTTGTCATGTGCTCCAGTGTTGCTGATCAGTGCAATGAGGCTGCCAGCTCAATTGCTGGTGGCTGCAAGCATGAGCCACTGGCCAGGTCACCACCAATCAGAGCGAGGTAAGGTGGGGGGGGGCAGGCAGTTAGAGGAGCAGGCTTCCATATGAGGAGCCCAGGTCTTCCCACCGGTAGACCTGCTCTTCCATTCAGAGTCCTTCCTGGTGTGGAGCCCAGATCTAACCTCCCCCCCCACCCCCCCGTAGACCTGGCCAGGAAATTTCTGGCTCCCATACTTTGGTATCACACCCCTGCACCCACTAGTGAGCATTGGTATCAATGCCCCTGCACCCTCTAGTGACACCACAGTGTGCAGTGCCTCAGCTCCTGGTAGATGGGGCGGGGCTGGGGAAAGGTGGGAGGTGATTCTGAGTTCTCAGTATTTATCTGGGGAGGAAAGGAAGAGGAAACCATAGCCATACCACTGACAAAGAAGACCCCCCTCCTACCTTCCTCCCATAGGTCTCAGGGATGTCCATGTGAGGACATTCTACTCAGAAAATGTAGGAAATTATAAATTTCCAAGGCAGAAAGACAGTACACAAATGCTAAAAATATAAATAAACGTAGGGCACAATCCTAACCAGGTCTACTCAGAAGTAAGTCCTGTTTTGTTCAATGGGGCTTACTCTCTGGAAAGTGTGGTTAGGATTGCAGCGTTAACCACTGCAACATTCAGAATCAATGCGTAAATAACTCAGAGAAATGAAATAGGTGCTAATGTCACTAAAGATTGCTGGGGCTTTCTCAATGTTTAAGAACGTGTAGCTCTGATGAGCCCCTGGGGATGTGACTGGCCCAGGATGGGCGTTCAGAATCTGGTGGCTGCTGGCTCCAGTCTGCCTTTTTCCCACCCTGTTCCCCACTGCTCTCACCTCTCCATTGGTGGGGTTGTGCCGGTGGCTGGATTGAACCCCACTGCCAGTGGCATGTGGCTTTTCGGCTGCTGTACTGACTGCTGCGCTGGCAGCCATCAGCAGAGGGGCTGTCACAGTGCTGGAGCCATGTTTGTGCTGGCATACCTGGCAGTATGCCAGTGCTTCTAGAGCAGTGGTTTCCAAACTGTGGGTACAGACCCACTGGTGGGTCTCAGAAGGGTGATGGAAAGATCAGATAATTGATTGTCTCAAGCCCTGAGGTTATGGAAAAAGTTTGGGAACCACAAATCAAGAGAACAGGACTGGGCCATAGGAAAAGAAAGCAACATAAGAACATAAGAACAGCCCCTCTGGATCAGGCCATAGGCCCATCTAGTCCAGCTTCCTGTATCTCACAGCAGCCCACCAAATGCCCCAGGGAGCACACCAGACAACAAGAAGACCTGCAAGGCCTCTTGGGAATTGTAGTTTAAGAACATAAGAACAGCCCCACTGGATCAGGCCATAGGCCCATCTAGTCCAGCTTCCTGTATCTCACAGCAGCCCACCAAATGCCCCAGGGAGCACACCAGATAACAAGAGACCTCATCCTGGTGCCCTCCCTTGCATCTGGCATTCTGACATAGCCCATTTCTAAAATCAGGAGGTTGCACATACACATCATGGCTTGTACCCCGTAATGGATTTTTCCTCCAGAAACGTGTCCAATCCCCTTTTAAAGGCGTCCAGGCCACATGCCATCACCACATCCTATGGCAAAGAGTTCCACAGACCAACCACACGCTGAGTAAAGAAATATTTTCTTTTGTCTGTTATGACAACATATATGACCATATGACCAGTTAACATATTTGCCACATAATATTTGCCACATAATACAGGAGGACCTGGTGTACTGTGGTCCATGGGGTCATGAAGAGTCAGACACGACTTAATAACTGAACAACAACACTGGATAAATAAAAGAGAATGTAGTCTAGCTGTTTGCAATACACTATTGACTTCTGTCTACTTTAAATTGTGCAATAATTTTCAGGTAATGCTTAGCTCAAAAATATGTACCTGGAATAAGTTTGTAAAAAAGATGCAAGAAATGGACAGGGACAGAGAATAGAAAAAGCAAAGATGGCACAAACAAATTACCTTTATTGTTGGTTAGCATCACTCTTGACTTTACCAGGTCTCTCTGGATCTTGTAAATCGATTTCAGCAAAGAATGAATGTCTCGGTTCCTCCTCCCACATAACAAATGGTACCTGGGCACTGATGCCAGTTTTATTTTAACACACTGTAACCCGTAATATGCAACCCACACACTGGCAGTCCTGATTAAAGTTGTGTGGCAGATTGCATGGATATACTGTATGATATAAATTTATTTGAAATCACATAGTTGTGCAGGGGAAAAATTGGATATTTCTGCCTGACATATTTTTCCATGTGACAGATAGCTGTTCCTAAGAATTTTAAATCAAATCACCTTACATTTGCGGGCACGTTTAGGAGGAAGTGACCAGTTGTATATCACAATCATAGCCATACAGCCTAGGCCCTTGGCTAACAGGGATTGTCAGTGCCTTAAAGGAAGACTTTTGGCCCAGTCTTATCTTTGGCCTACAGTAGCAGATCTCGCAATCTGCTACCATAAGTCCAATTATTGTATTGCAAAAGGCATACAATTGTTGGGCAATCCACAAATGGCTAGTGGCTCCTTGACTCTACCAACCAATCACCTACACCACACCAGATCAGGTAACATGATGGTGTCTGCCCTCTCCCTGCCCCGTTCCACCCTCTCCCTGCCTTCCCCTGCCCTTCCCTGCCCCGGAATGCCTCTGCACTGCTTGGCGCAGGACTTGTCTCTCTTGGAGCCATGGAGCCTCTTCTGCCATTGCGAGAGACCTGCATGGGCCTATGTCAGCCTTCCCACTGGTATCTCCTTTTGCCTTATAGCAGGGGTGCCCAATCCCCGGCCCGGAGGCCACTTGTGGCCGTCGAGGACTCCCAGTCTGGCCCGCTGGGAGTTCTTAGTTTCCAATGAGCCTCTGGCCGTCTGGAGACTTGCTGGAGCCCATGCTGGCCCAGCGCAACTGCTCTCAGCATGAGGGCAACTGTTCGACCTCTCATGTGAGCTGTGGGCCAAGAGCTCCCTCCACTGCTTGTGTTTCACGTCTGTGATGGAGCAGCGACAGCGAAGGAAAGGCCAACCTTGCTTTGTGCAAGGCCTTTTACAGGCCTTGAACTATTGCAAGATCTTCGTTCATTCATATAAGTTCCATCTCTAATATATCATATATGTAAATTTATTCAAATTTTAAATGTATGTTTTCTTCCCCCCCCCCCGGCCCCAGACACAGTGTCAGAGATGATGTGGCCCTCCTGCCAAAATGTTTGGACACTCCTGCTTTATAGCAATCTCCATGGCAGCGCACGCTAGACTGGCGTGCCTGCGTTGGAGGATTGGGACGTTAAACAATTTAGAAACAAATTATATGCTGCTGGAGTTTATGGTTGGTTAACAATCAAAAACTCCTACACAGATCAGTCTGTGAGATCACTCACAGATCACGCAAGCCTTGCAAAATCCCATTCAGCACTCAAAGACTTGGTGAAACACGTGTATTTCAAGGGTGTTTCTAAAAGTTAAGAGAAAGGGGCTTCACCAACTCCCAAACTACTATACACACTTTTCTGGGAGTGAGCCCATTGAACAAAATGGGACTTACTTATGAGTAGACATGCATAGGATTGTGCTGTAACATAAGGAATTCCAGGGGATTATCACAGCAGTTGCATAGCTAGAGGGGGTGCAAAGCACTAAGTTTCAGAGCCATTCTGGGCGGGGCAGGGGGAACAAAACAGAGGCATTCACCTCCATTTTGCTACCCCTGCCTGGAATGGCTCCAATTCGGTAAGGGAGGTTCCCTGCAAAACTTAGTGCTTTGCAACTCCTCTAGCCATGCCACTGTATCACAGAGAAGGTTCTGTCCTGCCTGCATGTCAATCAAGTCTCAATCAATGTCAGCATGGTGAATAGATGCATAAATCCACATGACAGAAGATGGTCCTCAAGGTACCAAGGACAGTTGTAGTAGTGACCATTTATGTCTGCCTGATCAGTTGTGACTATGAGCAAACATCCTCTTTTGGAAAATGTGCAACAAGAGCTCATTCAGTAGCTTTATGCGCATGGGAGATCTATCAGCTTCACTAAACCCTTCCCATTTGGCTTTGCTGAACTGTGATATCAAAACCTGCCACTTTGATTTTTGTGCCACAGCCAGTAGAGTCCGCTCATTGGTCCTTAATCCTTGCCTTGAGATTCCTGAAAGCAAGTATCTTAGTGACCCATTACATGTTAAATATAATGAGGCCTCCCTGTCCCTCAGAAAACCTTCTAAGGCCTTCAGAGGGCACAAAAAGTTACTTCTGGTTTTACAGACAAACCAGGAAGTGATTTTTTTTTTTAGGCCTTTAGAAGGTGTCCTGAGGGCTGCATGCAGGCTCCCTGGCCCTCAGAGCACCCTCTCCATGAGACTGGAGCATAACTTTAGTTGCGTTCAGTGGAGTAGGCCAGAGGCTTACAGGGGACCAGAGGTTGGCCACAGGCTAGATAGAGACTTGCCATGGGCCACATCTGGCCCCTGGGCCAGGGTTTGGAGATTCCTGTCTTAGCTATTGTGAATGAATTTTTGTTGAAAAGTGCTCTATAAGTCTTCTATAGGAAAGTTGGTTAGGACTGAGCTGCAGAGGACTCAGCTCCAATGTGACTCCTTACCCATTTTGTGCTAATAGTTATTGTTTCTATAAGCACAGTTGCCATTCAGGTTCATTCTTTTGCTAAGGAAGCAGCCTTATAGATCCCCACCATCTTACAAAATACTTCGAGAAATGCTGACAGTGCAGTAGTAGACAGACTGGCCGTCTGTTGCTTCACTGCAAATTGCTAAATACCAGTGACAGCTTCTTGGATAAATTCTGATCACTCAAGAAAACCCTAATATGCTTTCTGTCAGCATCACTCATCACTTTGCCCAAACAATTAAGTTGTCAGAACAACAAAGAAAAGTTGATGGAAGATGTTTTCTTCTCTACCTAGTGGTAGGGAGAAGCGCCGTACTAAAAGTTCATAAGAAATAACAGATTGACAGTCAATTCTCATGACCGTCTCAGTCACAATTTCCAGTCTCTCCATCGCTGATTTCCATCCAGTCTGATAGGGCCGGCCCATCCATGAGGTCACTCCAGCTGAGTGGTTGCCTCAGGCGGGACACTGGAAGAGGGGGTGCCCATTTCCATCCATCCACTCACCTCCACTGAACCTCCTCCTGCCTCTCCATGGATTGGAAACAGGGATGTACAGTTCGGGCAGGCAGCAACTAGGCAGAACCAACCTACTGGCATCCTGCAAGAAGTGCCTAACCCAATGATTGTGCATGCATTCCACCCACTTAATCAGATGCAAGTGAGTGGTGCATGTGAGTTCACCATGTTCGGTTGTGGCAATTCTCCAAGGACACTGCTGTCCCCACATCACATATCCTTGCTTGGAAAAGGAAGATAGGGACAGAACAGAAGTAGGGAGGAAAAGAAACCGACGAGCTAGCATTAGAGGAGCAGAGGCTGGCACACCAGGTAAGGGCAGTAGCATTTTGCATGCTGCTGCAGATGCCAGATGGTCTTGGACCAGCTCTGACTGATGAGGCACCTGTCTGTATGTGCATTGCGCATGTGCATCGATAGCATGCAATGAAATCTGCTCAGGCCAGGTTTTGACATGCAAACACAACTGTTGTTTCCAAGCATTTGTGGTGTTCAGCTCGAAGATTATTTCTTTGGCATGCCACATCTGACATGAAAGTAATTTGCACTGTGGTTAGTATCATTTGCACACATGTGGCTGCAAACCTATACACACACTTATCCAGGAGTAAGTCCCATGGGACTCCATAGGACCAAGTTCTGAGTAGACATGCTTAGGACCGTGCTGTCAGGTGAACAAATCTTATTACAAAAATTGACAGTCAAACCTTATTCAGGATCAGAGCTGTTGGAGTACAAGACTACCTACCCCATTAAAGGTAAAGCACCATCTCATGAGAAACAAGCAAACTCAGCTACCCTCCTCTGCCACCTTGCCAAGGCAGTGTTTTCCTACACAGCCCCTTTGACTCACAAGGTTCTATTGCACTTGTATGCTACACTCATCTGCTAGCCCTTAGTGGCTGTTTCATACCAAGTCACTCCATCTAGCCCACTTACTACCTACTCTAACAGGGGCATTGCTAAAGAGAATGGAGTTGTGCATCTGGGCATTGGGATGGTGTGTGAAATGTTCCTTTGTCCCACAGCGCACCGCACCATTTTTCAGACCCGCATCCATCAATCCCCTTTCTTAGTACTTAAGAGCTTAGTACTTGAGAGATTTCCCCCAGCCTCTGCACAACAATATATTATCAGTTCTGCAGTGATGCAGAAGCTTCAGCACACGTTCATCAATTCATGTGCCAATCTCTGCACAGAACAGATCCACTTGAACCACTATCGGTTGTGTTGTGTCGATCAGCCCTCAGACTCAGTGATTTGAATGGAACTTGCTCCCAAACACAAGTGCTGAGAATCATAATGGAATGTCTTATTCCCAAATATAGAATGTGCAAATAAGGGCACAATCCTAACCCCTTATGTCAGTGCTTTCCAGCACTGACATAAGGGCAATGCAGCTCTGAGGAAAGGGAACAAACATTCCCTTACTTTGAGGAGACCTCCGTGAGTGACACCCAACTGCAGGATGCAGCACATGTCCCATTAGCACCACTATGCCAGTGCTGGAAAGCACTGACATAAGGGACTAGAATTGCACCCTTAATCCCATTGATATGTTCAGGACTGCAGCATATATTATGTATGAAGTCACCTTATTCAGTTTCTCGCCCCCCTTCTTTATCCATTACAAATACAGGACATGTAATGCTGGTTCATTCTATTGGGGTAACTAATTTTAATTCTTCTGCTGTTTGGATATTTGAGTATTTGCTATTTGAGTACATTTGTTCTGCTGTCTCAAATATCCTCATTTCTTTGTTATGATTTCATTTAAATAAGTGGAACTGTTTTGTTAGTTTACTAAAATGCTTTCCTGACTAGAAAGAAGGAAACATAAATCACATTTTAGTAGAGTGGTCTTTATTTAGATATTGCTGATTAAGGATTAAACATGAAATAAAAAATATAGTTGAGTTTATTCTGCCAACATTTATTCATTTCAGTTATAGAAAGGAGCTTGAAAATTGAGAATGAGGTGTAAACAGATTATAGTCTTGTCTAAAAAAAAGTAGGAGGTAAACAGTTTAAGATAAATTCATTAACAACTACCTCCCACTACTTTTCTATGAAAAATTGGCAGCAACTATTACCCTGCACATGCTGGATCTCATCTGATCTTGGAAGCTAAGCAGGGTCAGGCCTCGTTAGTACCTGGATGGGAGACCACTTGGGAATACTGGGTGCTGTAGGCTTATACCATAGTCTTTTGAGACTGAAGGTTGCCAACCATGTTATGATCTTTTTAATCAGAATGATTGATAAATTGCTTCATTTCTGCATGGTTACTGACCTAATTCTGGCAACAAACCGATCTCACATGTAGATTATCAGAATATACATAAAGTATGGTGGGATTAGCTACTATTCTTGCAGGACATATCTACCCACTGCCTGTATTACTTCCCCAAATCTCCTGCTGTATGCATGAGCCATTCGGAAATATGATAATTCTAGAACTGCCAGAATTTTTTGGCAACTCTGGAAATAGAGATGGGTTACTATTTTTGCATGCATGGATTGTGTGTATCGTTAGTCACACAGTCAGTGCGTCTCTCTTACCATTCATGATATCCTTCTTTTCACTCCTCGGCTCTGCAGTCAGCCATGAGGAAAGATGGGTAACAGCAGGAGCCTGCACAAATTGTACGTACCCTGTCAACACAAGTTCTGTCAGTGTTCATGCTAATCATCCTCTCCTTCTCAGCTCCAAGGCAGGAGGGAGATGAAGCGTTCTGGAGGTGGAGAGGCCTCTGCATTTATGGGCTCTGGAAGCGTGCATGAGCAAAATGACTACAAAGCAGGCTTTACCGGTGGTAAGCGACTCTGGTTTGTAACATGACTGGCGGGGGCTAGCATTTCCATGCATCCTACAGGGGTGGCCTTGTTGTTTCGATAGATTGGACATCATCAACGATGGTGCTGAAGTCCAGAACTGCGGAGGTTTGGAAATGAACTTCCGTAATGCAGAAACCCTGAACTCACGATAAGTCAAGCAAGCACCAATCCTTCCACAATTTGGAGCTACTTTATGAGTTTGACCAGTGCAAGTCTTATGCAAAGCAGTCACCCTCTAAAACCATTAACAAGATCCATGGGAACAACTAAATATTTTCAGTAGATCCTTGTGGCATGAATACTGCATTTTCATAACAACATACTGATACTGGAGATGTCAGGCTCTGTGAGAATTAGGCTGCATTGCTATATAGACTTACCTGAATAAGTCCTATTGAACACAACAGGTGTTCAATACTTCTGTGTAAACATGCATAGGATTGTGCTTTTACTTTTCTTATGGTTCCTTGTGACTGGGATGCTGCTAAAGTACTGAATGTCTAATGCAGTGTCCTTCAGCCTGTGTGTTGTGATCCCAACGGGGTCGCAAAGCCTTACGGGGGGGGGGGGGTGTGTGTGTGTCATACCTTTCAAGGCATGAGAGGGCTTTATCCAATTCAATAATGAGTTCTTATCTTGCACAGACTCTTTTTGCTGTCTTGCCCAACTGTTCCTAAGACCAGCCCTGCTCAGGCTGCAACCTCACAGGATTTTTGTGAAGACACAAGACATAGGGAGAAAACAGAGTGGGTGGGGGTAGGGGTGAGAGGATCGGGTCCTGGAGGTGGGGCAAGATTGGCAGTAGATTCCAGTTTCTTTCTTTCTTGCATGAAAAAGGTTGAATACTACTGGTCTAATGCAGTGATTCTCACACATTTAGCACCAGGACCCACTTTTTAAAAATAAGAATCTGTCAGGACCCACCGGAAGTGATGTCATGACCGGAAGTGACATCATCAAGCAGGAAAATTTTTCACAATCCTAGACAGCAATCCTACCCACACTTACCCAGGAGTAAGTCCCATTGACTATCATTGTTAAAAGAATATACATACTAGCTTGTTCAAAGTACAGGTCTGTAACATTTTCCCGAATGCAGTCACTTGCCATGGCAGCATCAAGTCTAATATATGAAAAATAAAATATTGACATGAATGGGGACCCACCTGAAATTGGCTCATGACGCACCTAGTGGGTCCTGACCCACAGTTTGAGAAACACTGGTCTAATGGATGCTGTGGAGCAATCCTTGCTGGTTATGAAACCCTGCTACTGTCTGGTAAATTTGGAGAAAAGAGAAGGGGAAGGGGGGTTAAGATGAAAGTCTAAACATACACCTGATAATGTCAATGGGAGCATCATGGAGACTGCACATTGATTAGGGTCAAGTTTAAATGAGCTTAATTCATTCAGTAGACCCCTCTGTACTGTGGAGGCTTACCCCTGCATAAGCAAATGAATGTTCCCTTAGCCAGAGGAGACCACTGTGACTGTCCTACCCCCAAAGGATGCTCTTGTTGGCATCCTTCAGTCTCGGAAGACTATGGTGTCATGCTCTGAATAGTGGTTCTGGAACAGAGTGTCCTCTCCAGTGCACGAAGCCTGGGTAAAGTAGGTATGGAGGATAGGCTGTTACCTATGCAGCAAATCCCCCCTCTCCACGTCGCTGAAATGGTCAAATGGAAAGGCAGAGGCCAATACGGTTGGTTCCAGCGGCGTCGCAGGAGTTGCCAGAACCTGACTGTGTTCAGCCATGAACTGCCTCAGGGACTCCGGCTCCGGATTTTGCCTCGAGGTTGACTCCTGAAGCCTTTTCCATAACTGGATGTAGCCACAAGGCAGTGGAGGTTTGGGATCAGAGTTTTCCTTCTCTCAGATGAGCTGCCTCCCCAGGCTGACGAGTCCCATCTACCCGGTGGCTGTTTAGTTGCCTCTTACGACAAGTACAGCCAAACGGAGGGCCTATTCTTGTCCCCAGCCCCCAAAGGATGCAGTGGTAGCCATTTTAGCATTGCTGCATCTGTCAGAGGGGAGATCATAGGATTGGCCTGTTAGATAATTAAAATGCAGTGTGATTTTAACCTTATGACAAATCTGTGTATTACATGCATATGTGAGTACCAAAAGTCTAGAAATAAGGGAATTTGAAGTTTGAAATGGGGGGAAATATTAATAGGCCACTACCTATCCATTTTTAATTACTCATTTAATTTTTATCCCACTTTTCTCCCAGATGGGCACTCAAAGCGGCTTACAAAGCATATATAATATACATAAAAATAATTCATAACAATTAAAACATAACTAAAATGATAAAAAACAAGCAGCAGAGTGAGCGTGAAAGAGCAAGTCATATAATATACAAAACCAGCAATAAAGCATAACCTTAAAACCAACTAATGACCATTAAAAAAAATCAGAAAGCTAATCTAAAATATTTTTAGGTCATGTTGGAAGATTTTTAACCCATTTCTGCCCAGCCCACAGGTGTACATATTTGGTCCCTGTTGCTTTAAGAAATAGCTTTAAAGTGGGAGCAGTCCATAAATTAAAAGGGATGGAATTCCATAAAGTTGGTGCCAGTATCCAGAAGGACCTATTTCTTTCACCTCCACAGGTGGCAGCACATCTAAAAACATTCTCTGGGATGACTGGAGAGTCCAGATTATATGGAAGAAAGCAGTCCCTCATACGCTGTTCCGAAGCTATATAGAGCTTTAAAATTCAAGTCTTGCTCCTTGGACTGGGCCCAGAAATGAACCAGCAGCCAGTGCAGTTGCTGGAGCAATGGTCCAACAGAGTTAAACCACCTACCTCCAGCATTCACATGGGCCACCAAGTTCTGCATTAATTGCAGTTTCTGAACTGTCTTCAAGGGCAGCCCCACACAGAGTGTATTACAACAGTCTAATCTCATTGTCCTTGTGGAAAGATCTGATGATGCTGAGGAGCCTGGGTGGACATCCAATCTTGGGGAGAATCTTGAAGAGGCCGTCCCTGCTGACCAGGTCGAAAGCCTTCGTGAGATCTATGAAGGCTATAAAGAGCCTGTTGTCTTCGATGGCTCCACATCAGACCCCTTTGACATCCGAAGTGGAGTGAAGCAGGGCTGTGTTCTTGCACCAACCTTGTTTGGGATTTTCTTCGCTGTCCTGCTGAAGCAGGCCTTTGGAACTGCAACAGAAGGCATCTATCTCTGGACCAGATCAGACGGAAAGCTCTTCAACCTCTCCAGACTGAGAGCAAAGTCCAAAGTCCAGCTGAACTGTCTGCGTGACTTGATGCAGCTGTCACTACCCAGTCTGCCAAAGATCTCCAGCAGCTCATGGATCGTTTTAGCAAGGCCTGCCAAGATTTTGGACTGACGATCAGCCTTAAGAAAACACAGGTCATGGTTCAGGATGTGGACTCACCTCCCTGCATTATATTCTCTGCGCATGAACTGGAGCTTGTCCATGACTTTGTGTACCTTGGCTCAAAGATCTCCGACACTCTTTCTCTTGATACCGAGCTAAACAAGCGCATCGGTAAAGCAGCTACCACGTTTTCCAGACTCACAAAGAGAGTCTGGTCCAACAAGAAGCTGATGGAACATACCAAGATCCGAGTCTACAGAGCTTGCGTCCTGAGTACACTTCTGTACTGCAGCAAGTCATGGACTCTTCGCTCACAACAGGAGAGGAAACTGAACGAATTCCACATGCACTGCTTCCGACGCATCCTCGGCATCACCTGGCAGGACAAAGTTCCAAACAACACAGTCCTGGAATGAGCTGGAATCCCTAGCATGTATGCACTGCTGAAACAGACACCTAAGTTGGCTCGGTCATGTTGTGAGAATGGATGATGGCCAGATCCCAAAGGATCTCCTCTATGGAGAACTCGTGCAAGGAAAGCGCCCTACAGGTAGACCACAGCTGCGATACAAGGACATCTGCAAGAGAGATCTGAAGGCCTTAGGAGTGGACCTCAACAGGTGGGAAACCCTGGCCTCTGAGCGGCCCACTTGAAGGCAGGCTGTGCAGCATGGCCTTTCCCAGCTGGAAGAGACACTTGGCCAACAGTCTGAGGCTAAGAGGCAAAGAAGGAAGGCCCATAGCCAGGGAGACAGACCAGAGACAGACTGCACTTGCTCCCAGTGTGGAAGGGATTGTCACTCCCGAATCGGCCTTTTCAGCCACACTAGATGCTGTTCCAGAACCACCATCCAGAGCGCGATACCATAGTCTTTCGAGACTGAAGGTTGCCAACAGGAATCTCATTGTCACCATGGTGTGTATCACCATGGCCAGGTCTGAACGATAATATTATCATTACTATTACTGACATATTTGTTATTGTCATTTCATGTATAAAGCACCTAATACAGCAATAACATGATTTTTTTTTGAAGAATAAACGAAAAGCAAGAGAGAAAATGCTATATCACGTAAAGCTAGTTTCTTGCAGCATCAACATGCAAGTCTAGGGAGGATGCTTTTTTATTTATTTTTAAAAATGTATGTGTGTGTGTCTGTGTGCCTGTGTGTGAGAGAGAACACAATGGGACATTCCAAGGAGTGTGTGTGTGTGTGTGTGTGTGTGTGTGTGTGTGTGTGAGAGAGAGAGAGAGAGAGAGAGAGAAAATATAATGAGATGGGACATACCAAGGAGTGTGTTTTTTGTGTGTGTACCAAGGAGTGTGTTTGGTATGTGTGTGCGTGCGTACCAAGGAGTGTATGTGTGTGTGTGTGTGTGTGTGTGTGTGTGTGTGTGAGAGAGAGAGAGAGAGAGAGAGAGAATACAATGAGATGGGACATACCAAGGAGTGTGTTTTTTGTGTGTGTACCAAGGAGTGTGTGTGTGTGTGTGTGTGTGTGCACCAAGGAGTGAGTGAGTGTGAGAGAGAGACAGAGAGAAAGTACAATGAGATGCGACACACTAAGGAGTGTGTTTTAGGGGGAGAACACAATGAGACATTCCAAGGAGAGTGTTTGTGTATGTGTGTACCAAGGGGGGGGGGCGAGGGAGAGAGTGTGTGCGCCCTTTCCCTCCACACAAGGAGAGATTCTGGGTCCTCCTCGAGAAGGCTCTTCCCTGAGCAGAGAGCCAGCCAGCCAGCTCTGCAGACGCGCGCCGGGGTCCTCTGCTCTGCTCTGCGCGCGCTGAGGATGCTCCGGCCGCGCTGCCTGCAGGCGCCCCCTCCCTGCCTCCCTCCCGCCCCGCGCTGATTCTGCTCCCCTTCGGGGCCGCGCTCGCGCGCAACGAGGCTGCGCGACGCCGCGCCGCTTCCCCGCATCCACCCTGTCCCCACCCCCGGGGCGAGGAGGGGAGCGCGCGCGCCTCTCCTCTCCGCTCCGCTCCGCTGTCCGCGCGCTCGGCTCTCGCCTTTTTCTGGGCACGCAGCGGGCGCGCCAGCGCAGAGAGCTCCTGGCGCGGCTGGGGAGTGCACTGGGGGCGGCGGGCGAGGGAGGGAGGCTGCGAAGGGATGCGCTGCCGCCGCCGCTGAGGGCTTGCTCCACCCGCCGCCTGCCCCGGCTCCGTGGGGAAGCCTCGCAGAGCTCGGACTGCCCGAGGAGCACAGCGCCCAGCAGGCGAGGTGGGAGCGCAGGGAAGCCCCGAGCCCGCCTGGAGATGCCCAGCCTTCGGGGCGCGCTGCTCGCCTCCCTCCAGCTCAGCTTCTTCTGCCTCTGCCCGATAGGTGAGTGCTTGGGCTTCCCCACTTCCGCGCCCCCTTCCCTGGCCTGGTTTGAGCACCCTCGGGATGGGGCTGTCATCGTCCAGGGCTCCCCCTTGCCTTGCCTTCCCTCGCCCTCCCCTCCCCCCCAGTGGCTGGGACAAACTCAAGGGGGGGGAAGAATGTAAGGGGGGACGACATTATGGATAGAGGGGATCATAGAAGGATGTTCTTTTCCCTCTCACACAACAGCACAACCAGGGGATAGCCATCAAAATTGGGAAAGTTCGGACAGGCTAAAGAAAATATTAATCGGTGGAACTCCTTGCCACCTGATAAGGGGGAAGACATTATGGATGGGGTGGGTAGAGGGATGTTCTTTCCCCTCTCACACAACACCACGACCAGGGGACGTCCATGTTAGGAATGTCACTGAATGTCCGGAGGATGTCAGGACAGACTAAAGAAAATATTAATCGGTGGAACCCCTTGCCACATGATAAGGGGAAGACATTATGGATGGGGTGGATAGAGGGATGTTCTTTCCCCTCTCACACAACACCACATGCAGGGCACATCCATTAAAATTGAGTGTCAGGAGACTTAGGACAGACTAACGAAAATATTAATCAGTGGAACTCCTTGCCCCATGATAAGGGGGGAAGACATTATGCATGGGATAGATAGAGTGGATAGGGGTATGCTCTTTTCCCTCTCTAACAACACTATAACCAGGGACATCCATTAAAATGGAGCATTGGGAGAGTTAGGGCAACCTAAAGAATATATTAATCCCTGGAACTCCTTGCCACGTGATAAAGGGGAAGACATTATGCATGGGATGGATAGAGTGGATAGGGGGACGTTCTTTTTCCTCTCACACGACACCATAACCAGGGGACATTCACTCACACTGAGTGTTGGGAGAATTAGAACAGACCAAAGAATATTGTTCTTACCCAGCGTGTCATTAACCTTGGGAACTCCTTGCCACAGGATGTGGTTATAGTGTCTGACCTTAATGCCTTTAAAAGGGGACTGGGCAAATTTCTGGACGGAAAGTCCATCACAGGTTACAAGCCATGATGGGTATGTGCAGCCTTCTGATTTTTGAAGTGGGCTACCTCAGAATGCCAGATGTAAGGAAGTGGCACCGAGATGCAGGTCTCTTGATGTCTTGTGTACTCCCTGAGGTATCTGGTTGGTACAGGAAGCTGGATTAGATCGGCCTTTGGCCTGATCCAGCAGGGTTCTTCTGATGTTCTTATGCCACTCTTGGGAGATGGCGGTGCTTGGGATGAGCCTTTCATGTGGGAATGTGAGAAAAGGGGACACCGATTATGCTTGCTGAGACTGTTGCATACCAGTAGAAGGTGCACCTCTTCAAAAGAAGAGAAATTCAGTCGACCTGCAGCCCTAGCTTGCCTCCTGCTTCTGTTGATCAAGGTGTAGCAGGTGTGTCTGTAGTCTCTCCCCACCACCTTTCACACCACAGCCAGGCAAGCACCACAGGCTCCAATTCTCTTCTCCTTTGCTGTGTCTGAAACTATAAGGTTGAAGCTGCATTGTAGTGCATTGCATTTAATCAGTTGTATTGCAGACATGGCAATCAGTTGCATCTCTGTGAATCAAGGAAGCCAACACAAGCCTTGTCTGAGAAAGCAAAGGGAGGTGGGGTGGTTATTTCAGCCATTCATTTTCTCTCCCCTGCCAAGGCAGTACTTGCAGGAGCATCTGCATGCATGACATATGAGAGAGAGAGAGAGAGAGAGAGAGAGAGAGAGAGAGAGAGAGAGAGAGAGAGATTGCCTACAGTCTAATCCAGAAGAGTGTTAACAGGCATCAACCTGCCTGGACAATGTACTCGGTATTAGACTGTCCTGCATGTTCAGGCAGTTAGCACTGGGTGCTCCCCATGCTACTTAGGTTTAAACTGGTTTTATTGAAATCAGTGGCACTTGTCCCAGTAATAGGATGTAACACACTGAGATGTGGAAGTGGAGGCTACGTTCCTCCAGTAATGACTTATTAGTCTGAATGAAATAGGTATCTATGTACAAAAAGCCAGCCAGCTTATCATTAATCCATTTACTCTCAGCACACACTTACTTGGATTTTGGTTTATGGACAGTGCTGCTTACATAACCAAATTAATGTTGAATGCATTCACATTCATGGAGTTAGAGTGCCTGCTCTTCCTGCATCGTTCACTAGCGGTGTATATTGGGTTGTACGTACTATAATAATCTTGTTTATTGTATTGCTAGCCTTGCCAAACAGAGCTGGAAAATATTGTGAATGAGTCAAGATTTTTTAGTCATTCGTGTACAGTTCCTGCTTTTGACCAGTAAAATAGATATTAATTTATATCTTCATCCAGTTTGTTTTTGGTACGTTAAATCTTTTTTAATCTTCATATGAGTTACTGTTTTAAAGACTTTGCTAAAGGGCCTGATTAATCCTAACTGTGATTGGTTCAAAAAAGGTTGGATTGGAATGATCTGAGGAACATAATGGCATTTTAACATGATTCCTTGTAAATGAGATCACTTAAATAAATATTAGTAAACCCATGTAGGCCAGGTATAAATGTTTAACACAATATCCATGGTGAGTTATTCTTCCCTTTTATGCCAGTGGCAAACCCAATAGTAGCTGAACTTCAACTGTTCAGTGTTTGAGTTCTGTCATATGTTCAGGAACCATACTTAATGAAATTTCCTCCTCACCATTCTGCAATGGTTGTACCTAATTGATTGCCTTTGTTTATGTAGTATATTAATTGAATGAATTTTTGAATTTTTTTACACTCACTTTTTTCAAAACAAAAGGACAGGAACATTATAATATCTATAGCAAATTAGAAATATAAGCTTTCGTGTAGGAGGTTCACACACATTTGGATGAAAAGCTTCAATATAATACTGTATACAAAAGGGAACCAGATTGCCAGATTGGTATTCAAAGTTGGATTGCTAGCCTACCTGACTCATTAAGGGTTAGCTTGTTCTGTTGTAATAATACATTCCCAAATCTTCTCTGCCCATTGATTTTTGTCAGGTTTGTTTTCCATAGTCCAGCTATATAAATCTTCACAGCTGTATAAAGGCATTGGAGTCATCCAAGAAGGAAGTAAGGATAATTTTTAGCAAAAGGATGTAGAACCATGTGTTTAGGATTAACACTAGATCTTATGTGCAATACCAGAAAGCCACTAGATCCCAAAATTACTGAACTGTAGGACATTCTCTATAGCTACCCAGGTATAGTGCAGCCAATATACTACTGGTGTTAACCCAGACATTTCCTGCAGTTTTTAAAAAAAATTGTTTCTGCCTTTTATGTTTGTATAATGTGTGTTGGCAACCTTCAGTCTTGAAAGACTCTGGTATCGCGCTCTGAATGGTGGTTCTGGAACAGTGTCTAGTGTGGCTGAAAAGGCCAATTCGGGATTGACAGTCCCTTCCACACTGGGAGCAAGTGCAGTCTGTCCCTGGTCTGTCTCCCTGGCTATGGGCCTTCCTTCTTTGCCTCAGACTGTTGGCCAAGTGTCTCTTCAGACTGGGAAAGGCCATGCTGCACAGCCTGCCTCCAAGCGGGCCGCTCAGAGGCAAGGGTTTCCCACTTGTTGAGGTCCACTCCTAAGGCCTTCAGATCCCTGTGAGTCCACATTTCTGTTGCATGGTGCAGAGTTGTCGATCCACTTGTCGGTTTTCACCCTAAACCCCATGCACCCCGTGAGGTTAACGGACCGTAGCCAGGCAACACCTTACTGACTGGGGACTGCCCAGCTTAAGGTGGGCGGTAGCTGCCCAATGAGATGCAATGATCTCTCCCACCGTCGGAAGCAGCCCCTGGCATCACGCTCTTCGCCAATCGAGCGAAGACTTATAACCGGTAAACTGCTGCTTCCCGTGTTGTGCCGACACCGTATGGCGAAGTTGGAGTGTCCTCTCCAGTGCGCGAAACCTGGGTAAAGAAGGTATGGAGCAGGGGTGCTCACACTTTTTTGGCTCGAGAGCTACTTTGAAACCCAGCAAGGCCCGGAGATCTACCAGAGTTGTTTTTACAATGTTCACGCCATCATAACATATAACATTTATGTGTACAATGTATGTTGGCGTACCTTGAGCCCCACTGAGTATAACAGGACTTACTCCTGAGTAGACATGCCTAGGATTAGGCTGTGAGGCTGCAATCCTAGCCACACTTGCCTGGGAGTAAGCCCCATTGAGTACAATGGGCCTTACTCCCGGCATTTCCTCCCAGAGGCACCTGAAGGGGGGGGTCGGCACTCCGCGATCTACTCATTTTGCCTCGCGATCTACCGGTAGATCACGATCCACCTATTGAGCACCCCTGGTATGGAGGATAGGCTGTTACCCATGCAGCAAATCCCCGCTCTCCACGTCGCTGGAATGGTCCAATGGAAAGGCAGAAGCTACTCTATGTATTGTATAATACATGCTCTTATTTGAAAGACATAAAAAAGAGCCTTATATATAGCCCAATCCTAACTAACATTCCAGCACTTTGCAATTGCAGTGTAGCCCCAAGATACGGAAAAAAGTGTTCCCTTACCTTGAGGAGGCCTCTGTTTCCCCCCCCCTCCCCGAATGCAATGCACACACCCTGGATTGGGCTGCTAGGGTTGTGGAGTTAAGGCAAATTCACTATCATGGAAGATTTTCAAGCTGTTGTCTAGCTGTTTTTCCCCCCTGAATTTCACAGTGTTTTCAGATATAGTCAAAGGGACCATGGAAGGGTATTTAGTGTTTTGGTCTCAGTGGTAGACTGTTGTGAAGACTGTTGAGCCAGACTGCTTCATGTGCTGAAGGATGTGATTGTTTCCGTGTATAAATATGCTGTATCCCTTATCTCAGTACCAACCATTAGATTTCATTTGACCGTGTCTTCGTCGTGCTACAAGAAGGGCTGCTGTTGCTCTAGCATCCATGTTTTGAATAGCGATTTGTTCTGTATTCTGTTATCAGATGTTAGTTCCAAAACTTTGAAGGAGTCTTCGCGTTTGTGCATGTGGAGCACACTTATCTCTCAGTAGCTGCAGCATCACTAAAGGGAGGAGCAGCGCACTAAGTATTGCAGGCGCTGCTACGCACTGTGTAAGTGGCCCCTCCACTAGCTGAGGGAGCCATTTTGGGCAGTGACAGCAAGTGGGAGGGGATGCTTTCATGGAACGTTGCGGCACCTTCAATGCTTACAGTTCCCCCCCGTAGCTACACTACTGCTCGGTAGTCATAGATTCCATAATCTTTGACACAACATTGCTGAAATCTCTCTTGGGTGGCATCAACATAAATTGAATGTACAACGCATAATGTGGCAATAATATGTAAATTTCGGGCAAGTCAACTTGGCCTGTTGTAGTTTTACTTGCTTGCCTTTGACCTGGTGGTAGTCCCATTGCTTATCCTATAATTGTATGTGTTCTTATCCTCCACTTGGAACTTCCTTGTTCATATGTTGGTTTATTAGATCCAACTGTGTTGTGCGAAGGATTGTGTAGCAGTTTGGGATTCTCACTGGTCTCCTGCCTCTCCCCAGTCTGACAAGCCTGTTTGCAATTCATGGCCAGCAATAGCTTTTGCTTGTACTTAATAATGTTTTGGTTCCCCCCCCCCCTTTTTATTTCTCCCTTTTGAAATTGTCAGAGATTATTTAATTAATCCTCTGGGCCCAATAAAAGTGAAGGGAAAATACAGATTAAACCAAAGGATAAAAAATAGTCAAGAATGATACAATAGGGTGTATTCACAGATATTTTTGAGGTTGAATTCATAGCATTTATGGCTACAGCCATTTTTCTGTTTCATATAATGTGTTCAAAACTGTACAAAGTTGCTGAAATTTTACCTAAAGTTCTAAGACGTTTGAAAATGCTTAAACTGGAAAATATGTGCAGTCTATCTATCTATCTATCTATCTATCTATCTATCTATCTATCTATCTATCTATCTATCTATCTATCTATCTATCTATCTATCTATCTATCTATCTATCTATCTATCTATCTATCTATCTAACTAACTAACTAACTAACTAACTAACTAACTAAGAAAGACATGGTTTCCATGGTTAGAGTATTATAGTAATATGGATGAGACAGTGTTGTTAGATGCTTTTGTAGCATTATATAGAATGTTTAAAAAGCAACTAGGAATTGATGCTATGATGGAGTGGTACAACATCTGTTTCCCTTCAATGGCTTCTCCAAAGTGTTTAAATCTCTTACAACCCAACCCGCAGCCTGGCTGGGCCAATGTATTGGATTTCAGCCTACTTAGGCGCATTTGCCTCTATCAAACTGAACAGGACTCCAGTAGTACTTGGTGTCTATTGTCTTTGTGCCTGAAATAGCGCTACTGAAGGCTGTGGGATTATCTTAAGGTAATTACCTTGAGTACAGTCCTTTTAGCAAGTCTTGTTTTCCTTCCTTCTTGCACTTGTTATTTAAGTGGTCAGTTCCAACGCTGGTTTCACTAATTAAGAATTTAAGGGTGAGAAGGTGACTCTTTTGCTGACAGTTTCAATTCCTCTTGAAATGGTCAGTGTTTTTCAAGTTTTTTTCCAGACGGGAAGTCTGAGTTTGTTCCGGAACCCTAGTGTCACCACTGAGAGCCTTATTCTTACAACTTCACGCACCATTTGTGAGCCTTCCCGGTATGACACATGCTTTGGCTAGTTAAGTCACTTTGCCTGTAAACTCCTTTTCTCATTAAGACAATTTACCGTTTGAATATATGTCATGGGGTTCTGCGCAGGAAAATATCAATCAACAGGAGGAAAGTTGAAAGCTTGCACACTGACAAATCACTCAGAGAACAGGTCCTTAGTCCCAGGAAATTGTCATTGTATATAAAATTATTAGTCCCAGCAATTTCTGTTGTATTTTTTTTAATGAATATATACACTTCCTTTCCCCCCTTCACCAGTGGGTGCAGATTGTAGATACACACTAACTTGCTGTGGCGAAAATGTGGGTAGGAGGTTTGAAAGTTTGGGTTTTTAACACCTATGCAGAGCTAAACTCCATTGAATTCAATGGGGACTTTCTTGCTGATGCAAGTCCACATGGACCTAGCTTGGGGGATTGGGTCAAAGAAGGGGGTTTGGATTTGGTGGACCTGCCCCCTTCTTAGACCCGATCTGCCCTCCTCCCCACTCCTGTCGCCGCCCTGTTCTAGCCTCCCCTACTGGCTTCCCTCGGTCAGCGGCCCTTTGGCAATCCATCTTAACATGTAGGGCCACTTCAGCTTCCCTGATGGTGCTCTAAACAGCACGTGGCTTCTCACACTGCTAGACAGACTTTTAAGGCTATCATAAGGCAGACTCTGCTGGCAGAACATTCTGCCAGTGGATTAGCCCAATGGGATTGGGCTGTGAATCACCTTCAGAGAATAGCTCACTCTGATTACTGAGAATAGATTACAACAGAGTAGTACATTTGTATATTGCATTCTCAGCACTTGTTTAATTTGGGATGTCGCAGTCTTTAGTTTCAGTGATCATGTGAGAATCAGGGTTCTCCCCCATTCCCCAAGTGGCATTTAAAAGAAGTTTTTAATCTCTCTTCTGGAATTGTAAGAGATTAATTATCATGTAGCTCTGCTTCTATATGACACCGTTACTAGTGTTATGGTCCAGCGGTCAGCTGATGGTGACTGTTGAAAAAGCATCATAAAGCGCTTTCTGGCAGCATGCGGAGTACCTTGCTGCGGGAATGGTCAGGGTGTGTGAGAAACTGAGTGGACTGAATTCAGCAGCAATCGTGCATGCCAGATCCTATCCACTCCAGCAGCAGCCTCCCCACCCACTTTCTCTCTTAGAACACGCACTTCCAAAAGTGCTAGTGCAAGTCTGAGGAGACTCATTGCAGAGTGGGAGGTGACTTATATCCCCTTTCCCTGATGAAGGCTCTCTATCCCCCCCCATACAGAAAGTCTGTTTTTCGCATGGCTGCACCAGTGGGGGGGGGGGGGGAAGAGGGTAGGATTTGGGCTGTTAATTTGACATGTGTAGTTTAAGGTAATTTGCCTGTCATCACTTCTTATTATTTGCCATGTAACATGTGAGATCTCTAAGATGAAACTGTATGAAGTAATCATTCAATTAAGTGGGCCTCAGTACTGCAGATAAGGCCAAAGGTCCCATGTTTGAAGCTCCTCCTCTTTGGGCCATGCAGGAATACCAAACATCTATTGTTTGTGGCTCATTTCCACCACTTTGTGACAGACCACGCTGGTCCATTTGCAATAAAATAGAGGTGTGCCCTCTGTGTTTCTAGACTCTGGAGGGTTTTCTGAGGCCATGGGCAGACATGCACAGCCTCCGCTGAGCTCAGAAGACCATCCAGACCCTCTGACCCTCCTAAGGCTGCAATCCTAACCACACTTTCCTGAGAGTAAGCCCCACTGAACAAAATAGGACTTACTTCTGAGTCGACCTGGTTAGGATTGCACCCAGGGTGCCCATTTTTTCTTTTTTAAAAACTTTTGCAGGCATGGGGAGCCCTGTGGAGTATTCCCTGGACCCCCTGGGCTGTAGCACTGGCTGCAGGTAAGTAAAAGAAAACTCCTCCCATCCTTGACAGCAGTGCGATCCTGAGGATCACGTTGCTGCCTTTGCCCCACCCTTTAAAGGGGCAGGGACAAGTGCTTCCTTGGCACCACCAGTTTGGTGCCACCAGTTTTGGAACCACTGATCTATACCATTTTGAGAACACTGGTCATAGTTTACAGCCAAGGAATGAAACAGAGCAATAAATGACTAGCCCAAGAGAATACATGGCACAGAATTCATCCGTGAAAATAATTAACCAAAGTGCCTCTAAGTATACAGAATCAAGTCCAAGCACCTGTTTTTCCCCTCCCAATTCTCCTGATTTACCTGCCCCCTACTGTATATAGCATGCTCTTTTTCAGCATAGCTACTTTAGTGGGGGGGGGGGGAGGAGAGGATAGGATTGGGCTGAAAATCTAGCAGCTGAACAAATACCAGAAGACTCAAAGGCAGATCTCTGAGTTGCTTCCCTATTCTGGTGAAAAGATAGAATGATGGTTGAAGGGAGTAGAGTGAGAGTGAAGTGAGAGAAAGATAGGAGAAGGAGAAACTACAAGTCACTACCAGATGGACCACATGCAAGAAATGAAAGATGGGGAGAGAGGCAAAAATATGCCTGATTTAGGTCTGCTGAACAGGAGTTTGCTGAAGTATAAGGTTTCACGCTCGAGGCTGGAGAAGCCACGTTCCTGGGGAAGCCAAGCCAAGCATTGCGAGTTAGATCCAGAAGAGGCACCCGCAGATATCAGTCTGAGTGGGCATGGATGTTCATGGAAGTTGAGAGTGGCATCTAGTGTGAAGTGTGGGTACCGGTGTCAACACAGTTACACTTGTCAGTAACTAAACTCGTCAGGTTTCCTGGACTAAAAGTCCAATGCTGAGGCCAAAGATCACCCTTTTTCTGAGTAAAACAAAAGGATTTGATTGGGGTGCAGGTGGTTCCAGAGCCTAATAAAAAGATCTACTCTTGAGCATTGCCCTGAATTGAGTGATGTCAGGGATGTTGATCGGAGTTCTTCAGCAGAGGCACCTTGATTGATGGGCAATTAACCAAGGCAATTTCTCTGGCACTTGCTTTGTCTGGCCCACATTCAGACTTTGAGGCAAAGCAATCAAGGGATTTTATGTAGTTGATTAGAATCCAGGCAGAAAATAAACTTTGCCTTAGAGGTGAGAAGGTGTCTCCTAATGTAGAGTTTTGCAAAAAAATTTTTTTACCTTTCTTGATGAAATTTTCAACCTGAAGGGAGGGCAAAAATGCCTGGCAAAATTCCATTGCCCAAACTTCTCAGTCCCTTGCCAGCTCTGACTGCTTTCCCCCTCCATCTCCATGGACTGGGAGAGGAGAACTAGCCAATAGTAAAAGCATCTACTTGCATTTAACACTGAGGAAAGTTTAAAAGAAAAATAAAACATCCATTTTATGAACTTTTTTTTGTTTACCTTGATAATTTATTTCCTTATGTTGTCAGTAATGAAATTTTTTGACATCCGTATAATTAAAGAGGTGTTAAAATTAAATGTGAGTAACCAAAATGGTAGGCAGCTTGTGACACTTATCCTGGGCTTCAGCTGTAGCTGCCATAGGGCATCATAGCATGGGGCACGGTGGAATGTATTTGTTTTTTGAAAAAATCAGAGTGAGGTTGCAATCGGGACTGCGCCTACTCTCACATATTTGTTTATTTATTTGTTACTAATGAATTTCTTTTTCTCCCTAATGTAGATAGTGCCCAAGGGGGTGTGCAATCAGATTAGAATGCAGCAGTGACATGCAGTGAGGTCCAGGCCCAGTGAGGCATGGCCACAAGAATATACACACTCTCCACCTCCTCTCTTAAGCTCAGTATCTCTCAATACCTTCCTTGAAAAGCACACACTCTCTCTCTTCCCCACTCTGCAAAATAAATAAAAAACCTCACCTCTTCTTCCCCCACTTGGAACTAGGAAAAGCCCAGTGACATGCCCTACGAGGCAACCGGAAACCAGCCTCCCTTGGTGTTTTAGAGAGTTGGTCCATTGCGCAAGCTCCCTACTGTCCATCCCTACAGGGGATGGACAGAGTGGATAGGGAGATGCTCTTTACACTCTCACATAACACCAGAACCAGGGGACATCCACTAAAATGGAGTGTTGGGAGAGTTTGGACAGACAAAAGAAAATATTTCTTTACTCAGCGTGTGGTTGGTCTGTGGAACTCCTTGCCACAGGATGTGGTGACGGCATCTAGCCTAGACGCCTTTAAAAGGGGATTGGACAAGTTTCTGGAGGAAAAATCCATTATGGGTTACAAGCCATGATGTGTATGCGCAACCTCCTGTTTTTAGAAATGGGTTATGTCAGAATGCCAGATGCAAGGGAGGGCACCAGGATGAGGTCCCTTGTTATCTGGTGTGCTCCCTGGTGCATTTGGTGGGCCGCTGTGAGATACAGGAAGCTGGACTAGTTGGGCCTATGGCCTGATCCAGTGGGGCTGTTCTTATGTTTTTACTTTTTCATGTTGTTTTTTTTTAATAAACAGAATGGAGGCAACTCTTCCTACTGTCTCCCCAGAGATTGCTGACAGAGGGACCCTGCCTGTTTTTCATTGGAAGCCAGCTATGATGGCAGCAAATCAGCTGCTGGTGGCCTTCCCGTGCATTGTAATGGGTGTGTGTTTGCTCTGCTTAACTCACTGACTGTGTTGGAAAAGAAAGGAGCAGTACATAAAGACAAGGGACTTGTTCCTGTTGGGCCCTTGTGCTTTTTTCTTTTATTTAACACTTATTGGGTCTGGTGAGGCTCTGCCTCCTCTTGACTGCACATCACTGAACTACAGGGGGGATGTAGTCACTCCTTCCCTCACTGCAATTTGCATTCCCCAGGATGTAATAGTTACAGACCAAAAAAAAAAAAAGGAGGAAAATTACAGGGTTAATATATGCATTTAAATTAAGGGGTTTTGACCCTTTGTGTGTGAACTTCTGGGAGAGCGAATGCCTTATGTGCTGTGGCAAGGGGCAGAAACAGAGCATGAAAGGAGACTTAGGAAGAATGGGGAACAATAGAAATCTTTAGGTTGGGGAATACCAAGGATGAGAAGAGAGTGTTAATGGGTGAAAAGAGAAAGTGTTAAGAGAAAGTGTTCTAAAAAGAAAACCCCCAGAGTCACAAATGTGTTTCTATGATTGATATAGCAGTACAACCCTCCTGAATGGATAAAAATGGAAAAACTGTTCTGATTGATTTGAGTTAGGCTCCCTGCTGTAGATAATTATGGCTACAGTGCTGGTGTGACAGGTAGATTCATTAAACTCTGGAATGGCTGGACAGATGCACTTTTACTCTGACCATTTGTTGGTCTTTGTTCTCACAGTTCTTTATCTCAGCATCCTCTCATGTGACCTACTTTGCAAAATCTTAAATTAAGGGTCACTCATTTAACACATTGTTACTCATTGCTAGCAGAAATCATTGTAGGCCTAACTTCATATTTTGTGACTATGAAAAATTCTGGCTTGGTCGAAGAGTGAATAAATATGGAGTCTACCAAGCAGTTAAGCTGACAAGTTCTAAGGGAATGATTGGGAATAAGTTGACTTAAATTCAAGCAATCTGTTTAAATGCTGTCTTGACAGGTCTGAAAACAGTTGTTACAGTTAAGGTTTGCAGCCTCACAGCCCAATCCTATCTACACTTTACTGGGAGTAAGCCCCATTGACTAATGGGACTAACTTCTGAGTAGACGTGCATAGGATTGGGCTGTCAAACAAGTACAGGTGTGTCCCAGTATTTGCGTGAGTTCCATTCTGGTATACATGGGTATGCAAAACTGCGGATACCAGGGATGCACCCTTTGCCTTTGGACTTTGTGAGGTGAGGGGAGCTGCACTATGGTTTTACAAAAACAAAGAAGTTGGGTTTGGGTTTTTTTTGGCCTAAACTGCCATTCTGAAGCCCACAGAAGCCATGGGCAGATGCATGTGGCATCTGTGGGGTTCAGAAGAGCCTCCAGAGGCAAATTGAACCCAGTTCCCCCCTCCTCTGGAGGGTGTGCAGGGGTGCTCAGGGAGCCTTGCCTTCATCAATATGTGAAACCACAGATAAGGGGGGTCCCCTCTACTAAAACAGAATTTGGGCGCAATCCTAACCTGCGCTGGAACAGGCAAGCCGGGAGGCTTGTGCTGTATCCAGTGCAGTATTGTGACCAGAAGTGGCTCAGCTGGAGGTAAGGGGAAACGTTTCCCATTACCCCTGGGTAAGCGCTGCTTGCCGCAATGGGTCTCGTCGGACTTGCACCACCTCTGGAGGTGGTGCAGGTCTGAGGAGAGTGGAGTGGCTTGAAGCTGCACCGTTCTCCCTGGGAACGGGAGTTGGGATCCCGCATAACTGCCGGATCTCAGACCCACCTCCTACTCCCCGCCCGCCCGCTCCCAGGGCCGCCCATCGCCTGCCCTCCCCTGCCCAGGAATGCCTCCCTCCCTCCTCCACCCCGCCTCCCCCACACCTCCCTTTTCCGCTTGTGTTGGCGCAGGCGGGCCAACACAAGCGGCTGAGGGGAAGCCGGTGCGGAGGCTTATGTTAGCCTCCACAGGCCAGCGCTTCTTGGAGCGCTGGCCTGACTTCCCCTTGAGGATTTGCAAACGTGCTTTATGGCATGTTTGCGATCCTTCTAGGCCGGCCCAAGGGACTTGGGCAAGCATAAGGCACAGTTTAGATTGCGCCCTTAGTTTTTCATTTAGGCTGCAATCCTATCCATGCTTTCCTGAGAGTAAGCCCCATTAAACACAATAGGACTTACCTCTGAGTAGGTATGACTAGGACTGTGCCCTCAGGGAAATATCAGATCACCATAAAATGTTTAAAAAATGAGAGAAATAAGAGTATTTAAAAAATAAAAAAACCTTTATATCAACATGCCATTCTAGTATCCTCTCAATTGCAATATGTATGAATATTGTATATGAATAAATAGGTCCGGATATATCTTAGTGAATAAAAACCTACACACACCGAAAGAATTTCATGCAGTCATTAATGTATGTAAATTTTCTTGGCAAATCATTAGGTGTTTCCTTTAACATAGCTAACTTTCTGTTGATGTGGATGCTATATCAGCTAATTTCAGTATTCCAGTAATTAGAGAAGAGTCTTAATTTGAATTTAATAGGAATAGTTTCCTTTAAGCCATTCCTGACTGAAAGGGAACATTAACCGGTACAGGCTATATCTCTGGAATGCTGTAAATTAATTAGCTTGAAAGCTTATTTTGATTTCCTTCATATTAAAGAAAAGCATCAGATTAGCTTCCCTAGGGATAAGAGTCAGTTGCTGGCAGAGAAAGGTATAAGCTCTTCTTCCCTGTTCCTTTCTGTGAATGTGGACTAGATACAGAAAGCACAATTGCTACTGTTGAACTAGTCCGTTAGTGTAAGTGAAACACTAGGTGCTTTCTGACACCTGCTTGTTATCATGTAACCCATTTGTAACTTGTATCTAGCTATTTACCCGCTTATCTGGGGCAAGTAACAATTCTTTTCAGCCAAATACAGTAGTTTTCTCAACTCCATGCTCTAGCTGTATTATAACAGGAAAGCACATAAAAGCAAGCGCATTGGGGTCAGGCAAAGTTTGCTGTAAGTATATTCTGTCAGTGGTGATAAGACAATCTATTGTCTCACATGCTCTCTGACCCCTCGAGTAGGTTTGTCTGGCCATTTTCCCCCAAGGTTTGAATGTACACTTATATTGCATCAGATACAATAATAAGATAAGATAATAAGATACATCACAATAATACAATACCTTTAATAATAATAATACTGTTAATAATAATCAGATACCTGTCCTATACCATTGTGTGGTCTTGCAGTTCTCAAGCCAAGCTGGTATCAGTGTTGGGGCATGCTCTCTCATATCACAGCCTGCTTTTTCACTTCTTGGTGCTAAAACAAGATGGCAAACTCCCATGCAAAAGTACCCTTGGGGATCCCATCTCCAGGGATCTTAAAGCCTATGTTTCTTCTTCTATACATAAAGTAGGCAGCATGGCACCTTTTTTTGGAGGCTGCCAAAGGCAGAAATTGTATTTCCCAAAGTATCAGTTCTGGGAGATAGTTAAGAAGCAAGGTGCAAGTACGCTTGTTATCTTTTTATGGCTTTATGCCTTTAGACAGACACAGTTGTGAGAGGAAAGGAGCCGGCATTATCTGTGACACATTACACAGTACAGCTGAAAGGACTGAGGAATGGTGGAAGGGACAAGCAACATCTCTTATACCTCCTAGGGAGATGGTCCCTAACAGTACAGTATGGAATGGGATGGCAAGCATTGTCCCCATCTCTAATCTAATTCTGATTCCGCTGTAATTATGGCACAGAAAGCTACCCAGGAATGATGATCAGTAAACTACAAGTAAGGTCAAGCATTAAAGCCTATTGCTTAAAAAAAATTCCTATTAAAGCTGTTTGGTGTAGAGGTTAGTAGTAAGTGCAAGCAGCCAGGCCTAGATTCTAATCCCCACTCAACCATGAAGCTGGCTGTGTGATTTTCAGCTAGTCACAATCACAATTGACCTTTATTAGGCATAGAACTTAACAGTTACCTGAGCAGCTTACACAAGAAGTTGCATTCAAGCAGGTCATCAAAACAGAAATAATGTAGATTAAATAAAAATTCCCTCCATTTTACTTTTGGTTAAAATCTCATATAAAAAATCTGCCATTGGTTTTACCATTTTTTCATTTGTAAGTAATATCTGTACTTTCAATTCATCATGACAGTTGGAATGATTGGCAAAAAACAGGTCCAAATGCATTGATCTAGACTTCTTGTAAAGCGGGCAATGGAGCACTGTGTGGGTCAGAGACTCCCTTTATCCCAACTCACAGGGACACGTCAATCGCTGTTGCATGGTTTTATTAAATTTCAGATCCAGTTCCCGAGAAGGGAACACATTACATCTGGCGAGCGTGAAAGCATGACAAAGTAAAGGATTATCTAAAATGTATAAAAATCTAGAACACTGGTCAGGAGGGGGAAAAATCTGAAAAAACAAAGGTGAGTGGGTTTTGTTTGCCTCAGCAAGGAGTCCCTGGTATTCAATATCTCTCAATCTAGAAATAATGATCTTTCTAGCCAGGCCTAGATTCTAATCCCCACTCAACCATGAAGCTGGCTGTGTGATTTTGAGCTAGTCAATATCTCTGTTTAGTCTGTTTCACAGAGTTGTTGGTAGGGTATAATGGAAGAGAACCATGTACCTTGAACTCATTAGATCAGGTATTCTCAAACTTCTTCCCTCCAGGACTCACCTGCTCTGCGATGCAATGGGCTGTGATCAACCGCCTTCTCTGGCACCGGGCCTCTGCAGTCTTCAGAAGGCCTCCACAGGCATCTGGAAGCAACTGGATGTCACTTTCACAAACCCAGAAGTAAACTCGAAATGACTTTCTAGCTGCTTCTGGAGGCATTCTGAGGCCTGCCGAGCCCTGGTATGGCCTCCAATTGTGTCCAAATTGGAGCCAGCCAGATGCAAGTGCAGGTGGGAGGGCCCAACCCAGGACCCACCGGATATCAAGTCATGACACACAGTTTGAGAAACCTTGCTTTAGAAGATGAACTGGGTAAATAGGAATAGTAAATAGTATTGCAATAGTAAACGAATCATTCATAGCATTCCCTAAGGTAGTGGGAGCACTACCCACTTTTTAGAATGATAGTCAGTCGGAACCCACTGGAAGTGACGTCATGACCAGAAGTGACGTCATGACGTCATGACGTCATGATATCGACAAGAAGGAAAATTTTTAACACCCCCCATATGACAAAAGCAAATCAAATCAATTAAGGAAGTAAATTAAAATTTTACGATAAGTATAAAAATTTATTTAAAAGAAAGAATGCTTCTTACCCTTCCAAGCAGTTGGTTGCTTATCTGCTTAAAAAAATTCCACAAACATCCCAAAGGCTGCAATCCTATCCACACATATCCAGGAGTAAGCCCCATTGACTCTCATTGTTAAAAACATAGACACAGTAGCCTGTTAAAGTACAGATCAGTAACATTTCGTCAAATGCAGTCACAAACCATGGTATCGCCACGTCTAATACATTAAAAATAAAATACAGACTGGAATGAATGGGGACCCACCTGAAATTGGCTCTCCGCGACCCACATTTTGAGAAACACTGGTCTAGCTGAAGTTCTTGGATTAATTTGGCATAATAAAGTGCAATATTTGCCCATTATCAGCATACGTTTGACCTGACATTAGTAATGACCAGTTTCAAAGGAGGATGTGGCTTCTGTTATCTCTAATGATTTTATAGAGGAAGAAATTTTTGGCAAGTGTAGTTTGAGAAGTCCTAGTTTTACATGAGTGAGAAAAACTGTACTTACCTAAATAAATACAACTTTTCCGCCTTTGAATGTTCAAAGAAATAAGAACCTTCACATGTTAATCCATTTTTGGATACATTTTGTCCAAGATGTCTTTCTGTAAAATTGTTTTGGGGGTCTTTTTTTTTTTGGCACTGGTGCTTTACCAATTTCTTTGGACATTTAGAGTATTTGGCATCAGATGGTTAGAGGAAAAAAGCAGATTTCAGTAGTCAGCAGCAGAGGCATTTGAATACAAAATAGACTCAATAGCACATTCATTCGAGGGTTGATACAAATAAGTTTAGCTTGGGAATTATTCTCTTTCTCCACTCATGACAAATAGGTCTGTATAAAACGATTTGGGGGTGCTGCTCTTTAATTCTCAGTGGTTCTTTGCCTTTTCTGAACTGTACTGTCAACTGTGGGATTTCTGTTGTATGAGTCTGGCAGAGAAATGTTCCACCATGAGCCAGTATTCATTACTGTATTATCCAAACATGAGAATCTCCAGCTTCTTCTTCCATAGCAATGTGATTGCAACATGCAGTCTGCTAATGATTTGAGTCATGATGTCAATTTTCAGAGGAAATGGAGAAGAGAAATTTCTCTATCTCAGTGTTTCTCAAACTGTGGGTCGGAACCCACTAGGTGGGTCGTAAGCCAATTTCAGGTGGGTCCGCATTCATTTCAATGTTTTATTTTTAATATATTAGGCTTGATGCTAGACTTGATGTGACTGCATTTGGGAAAATGTTACAGACTTGTATCTTTAACAAGCTACTATGTATGTTCATTAACAACAATAGTAAATTGGACTTACTCCTGGGTAAGTGTGGGTAGGATTGCAGCCTAGGTTTGTTAAAAAATTTTCCTGTTGATGATGTCACTTCTGGTCATGACATCACTTCTGGTGGGTCCTGACATTCTCATTCTAAAAAGTGGGTCCCAGTGCTAAATGTGTGTGAACAACTGCTCTGTCTGAATTCTCTCCTTTCCCTGACAACTTGTGCATAAACTTGCTAATGTCCCCCAATATTCAACTGCTTACAATAACTGGAGGGGTTCATTCAAGGAAGACAGTTCTTTATTAAGGTACAGTAAGGTATGGTAGATTCCATATCTGAATAAGTAGATTAATGAAATCAAACTATTTCTCTGATCTAAGAGTTGAAATTTACAAGTTTACAATTCTTTAAATTACAGCCCGATTGTATTCTCTCGTCCCCCTGTTCATGCAGGCGCATCCAAAAAGGCACATGCTGTATCCCGTGGGGGTGGCAGGGAGTGGATTGGAAGGTTTCAGATGGGAATCCCCTTACCCCTCCATAATCCTCCCACTCCCTAATGGGTCTCCTCCACTCTGCTCTTTAGCTGGTGCAAGTCCAAGGAGAGAAAGGGAGTGGGCTGGCTGCCAAAAAGGAGGATAGCTTCTGGAGTGCTCCATCACCACCAGATCCATTCCTCCTGCAGCCTCCCTGCCTCATTCCTTCCCCCTCCCTGCTCCAGAAGGTCAAGGAAGATCCACTGACGTCCCGGGAGCCCTTGTTGCATGTTACATCAGCAGCCATTTTAGGACAACGGAACTCTATCCCACTGTCATAAATGCCTGTGCGTGACAGTACAGTCTTGAATAGGATTGGGTTGTCCATGTTCTAATTTGTGATTGACATCACCTGTATGTACTGGCTCAGATACAAAGTACATGAAAAAGACGTGTAAATATCTTCATTGTTGAGTCAGAGCCTTGTGGAGAGCCCTGATGAGGCACTGGAAAGCAGTGGGTGTGGAATCAGAGAACCAGACCTGTGTTTTGAATTTGTCTTGCTCTCCTCAGAATCATTCTCTGATTTAGTGGCATATGTTACACTGGACAGGTGATAAAAGACAGTTGAGTCTTAGGTCTGGGGATGAACTCTCCCAATTCTTTATTACTTAAGCTGTTCAGAGACCGAACTGAATAATTATTCTGGCAAGATAAATCTATGCTTTGTCTTGCCTTTAAACCCTCAGGCCATCCAGTGCCTCTCTGCTTAACATCCCCTGGGATTTTATGGTTATATGGAAGAAAAAGAGGAAGAGGAAGAAGAAAGAGTGGGTTCAAAAGCCTTGGACTGCTGCAAACCCATTGACAGGGATGAAGTGGCATAGAAGATATAGAAACTTAGCAAGGTTGAAAAGGCACAATGCATGTAGGTGAATAGCAAAGGAATTGACTGAGTTGCCAACTTTTGAATTGACCTTTGAATTGACTCCTGCTTAGTACTCTTTGGGCAGCCTTCCAGTCAACACTAGACCACGCCTACTGGCATTGTCCACATTAGTGACATGTGTTGAGGTCTGAAGCAGGGAAGGCACAGCGCCCTGAGCTTGGTGACCTGGAAGTATGGTGGTGACCTGACTGGCATCACTGTCAAACTTCTGGGTCACAAACGTCCACATTTTTTGTTTACCAGAGTGAAAGAAACACAAAGAGGAGAAGGTGCCGGTCTGATCCTGCAGAGCTCATGTTCTGCTTTACTTCTTGTGTTAATGGAGTCAGCATGCACATCCAGCTGCCAATGACAGGCTTAGCGTTGATCAAGTGCATGTGGAACTTGGGAGCTGGAAGCTTGCTTTAAATACAATCAGTTTCTTATGCAAGCAGGATTTTGGTGTCAGGGAATGCGCACAAATCGTCTTCCTCTTCTCATGTGCCCTTTTTAAGCACACATTTCGATTGCTTGCCATTCTACCCTAGAAATATAAAGTCTATAATATGTAGGAACCCCATATGTAATAGCAGTCCCAGAGCTGCTAAGGCTGGCCCAGGAAGGGCTGCCCAAATTCACTCCTTCTCCCACTACCCATCCTGAGGAAAGCCATATCAGGTTGCCTCATGGTCTGGCTGACCCTACATTGCTGTTCTATTGATTTGATGAGGCCTTTTGCTTCTGATATCATTTTTGTTTGTTTGTTTTCTGTTTTGATAGTTTGGCTTGATTGTTTTTTGGCTGCCTGAATTTTTATTTTAAAGTTAAGCAGATTTAAATTTAAAGACTTAAAAACAAATCTTGGTGGCATGCTTTGCTATAGTTTTATTTTTTTTTTGTAACATACAGGGATTAGTTCTGCAGCATTTTGTGTGTTGTCCATGCAAGATACGTGTCTTCTTGGAGATGATGTGGCTGTCTGTGAAAGCCTCAGGAGGTATCGCATGAAATGGAGTATGTTCCAATGTGTCAGAAGCCGGGCTAATCGTCCTCAGCAATGAGCATATGCTGCCCCCTTGAAGGACTCACTTATATAATGATGGCACTAATTCACTGCACTTTCATTGGGTGCTGCTCCTAGTAGTTGTGTCCCAGCTGGACTTCCAAGAGGCATTGATTGTACTTCAGGACAGAACAATGAGCTCCAGTGTTCACATAGTGTAGCAGCTGCAGCTTTATGAAAAAGAGCAAGTCTGCTGCTCTCTATATGAACTCACCTTCACTGTGTTGTGGAAGATGGATTGTTTCTAGGCATACAATTGGAGTGATTAGACACAACAAAGGACAGAGCTACAGTACACAAGCAGTATCTGGTTGTAATTCTTTTGTGCTACATGACTACTAAAGGTTAAGATCCTTCCTACCTGTTACAATACGATTATCGCCTCCTTCCCTAATTCACTTTTTAAGAATGGTGGTTGCATTTATTTATTTGATAGTTTTATATTCAGGTCCTGCCCCCTTGCCCAAGGATTTGGGACCTACAATTTTAACTCATTGTGGGTTCTAAACCTGTAGGGTCTGGTTGGAGGCTGGACCTGTACCTTCTGAAGGTTCATAAAGCTAAATGGGTCCTGATTATTGTTTCAAAAAGTGGGTTTCACTTTTTGTTTCAAAAAGTGGGTCCTGCTGCAAAAAAGTTTGGGAACTACTGGATTATACTATGTAAAGCTATGATGAAGCATTGTTACCAAAAGGGCTGTTTTGTTTAGGGGAATTATTACACTGCCCTTATTGGAACATTAGGATCGTAGGCTGGATAGCAAGGTGGTGTAATGCAGAGAAATGCTTGAAGAGGAGGCTGAGAAAAGATAACTTTCAATAAAAGATTATGCTTTATTGCAAAAGACCAAAGGTGAACTTAATGCACATGGAGAAATATATTTCTTGGTACCTAGCTTTCATGGTGGTTGCGTGTGAAGAGTATTTGGTGCATCCAAGGTAATCAGAAAAAGGAAGGGGGGTTGTAGGGAAGGATTTTAGGGGTCCCTGCTCTGCCAACCCCAGCTGCTAACTAAAGATGGGGAGAGAAGGGGAGAAAAAGGGGGGGGTGAGAGAAGGGAAAGAGTTCCAGGTGCAAGATAGTTAGTTACCTGTTCTTGTAGAGCCAGTTGGGGGGGGGAAGAGTCCTGTAGAGAGGACCCTCTGAGAGAACACAAATGTGTGGGGCCTTGGTGAGAGAGAGAGCAGGTGAGAGGAAGCCCTCTCTTAAAAGGGGTTGGGAGACAGTACTGAACTGGATGGTACCTTGATTGCTAACACAAGGTTGGGTGCTTGGAGTATGTATGCATTTGAATAGGGATCAGGATGTCAGTTATCAGCAAAATTCAATGGGATCTATGGCTGGCTTCCTTAACAAAGACTGAGTGGAAACAATACAATGAAACAGAATCTCAACACCAAAATCATGGAAGGGAGTTCAAGTTTGCAAACAGTAATGTAAGAGATACTTAAACAGTGATTGGATTAAAACACAAGAAGGCAGTTCAAGTTTACATAAACAGTGATTGGATTAAAACACAAGACTTCCTCCCATAATGTGTGACTGGGGGGGGGGGTTGTAACCATGAGCTTCTGTGTAGGTACAATACAACACCAAAATCATTTGTATAGGAGACATTTAAATAGTGATTGGATTAAGACACAAAACTTCCTCGCATAATGTGTGACTATGGGGGTTGTCAAAAGGGTCTGATGTGGAGCCATCGAAGACAACAGTGCCCTTCATGTCCTTGTGGAAAGATCTGATGATGCTGAGGAGCCTGGGTGGACATCCAATCTTGGGGAGAATCTTGAAGAGGCCGTCTCTGCTGACCAGGTCGAAAGCCTTTGTGAGATCTATGAAGGCTATAAAGAGTGGCTGTCGTTGTTCCCTGCATTTCTCCTGCAGTTGTCTAAGGGAGAATACCATATCAGTGGTGGACCTGTTGGCTTGGAATCCACACTGCGATTCTGGATAGACGCTCTCTGCAAGTACCTGGAGCCTCTTTAGTACAACTCGGGCAAACAGCTTTCCTACAACGCTAAGGAGAGAGATGCCGCGGTAGTTGTTGCAGTCACCCCTGTCACCTTTGTTCTTGTACAGCGTGATGATGTTTGCATCCCTCATGTCTTGAGGTACTCCACCTTCTCTCCAGCAGAGACAGAGGATTTCATGCAGCTCAGTGACGATGATTTCTTTGCAGCATTTTAGGACTTCAGCAGGGATGCTGTCTTTTCCAGGTGCCTTGCCAAAGGCAAGGGAGTCCAGGGCCACGTGAAGTTCTTCTAGGGTTGGTTCACTGTCAAGCTCTTCCAGCACAGGCAGGCACTCAATGTTGTTCAGTGCTTCTTCGGTGACTACATTTTCTCTGGAATATAGCTCAGAGTAGTGCTGCACCCAGCGTTCCATCTGCTGCGCCCGATCCTGGATGACCTCGCCTGTGGCAGACTTCAGAGGGGCAATTTTCTTCTGTGTTGGACCTAGGGCCTGCTTGATACCTGCTTGAACATCCCCTTGATGTTGCCCGTGTCAGCTGCTATCTGTATCTCGGAACAGAGCTGGAGCCAGTAGTCGTTAGCACATCTCCTGGCAGTCTGTTGGACTTTGCTGCGAGCAGTTCGGAGGACCTGCAGGACATGAAGGGCACTGTTGTCTTCGATGGCTCCACATCAGACCCTTTTGACATCCGAAGCGGAGTGAAGCAGGGTTGTGTTCTTGCACCAACCTTGTTTGGGATTTTCTTCGCTGTCCTGCTGAAGCAGGCCTTTGGAACTGCAACAGAAGGCATCTATCTCCGGACCAGATCAGACGGAAAGCTCTTCAACCTCTCCAGACTGAGAGCAAAATCCAAAGTCCAGCTGAAATGTCTGCGTGACTTCCTCTTTGCCGACGATGCAGCTGTCACTACCCACTCTGCCAAAGATCTCCAGCAGCTCATGGATCGTTTTAGCAAGGCCTGCCAAGATTTTGGACTGACAATCAGCCTGAAGAAAACACAGGTCATGGTTCAGGATGTGGACTCACCTCCCTGCATTACAATCTCTGAGCATGAACTGGAGGTTGTCCATGACTTTGTGTACCTTGGCTCAACGATCTCCGACACTCATTCTCTCGATACCGAGCTAAACAAGCGCATCGGTAAAGCAGCTACCACGTTTTCCAGACTCACATAGAGAGTCTGGTCCAACAAGAAGCTGACGGAACATACCAAGATCCAGGTCTACAGAGCTTGCGTCCTGAGTACACTTCTGTACTGCAGCGAGTCATGGACTCTTCGCTCACAACAGGAGAGGAAACTGAGCGCTTTCCACATGCGCTGCCTCCGACGCATCCTCGGCATCACCTGGCAGGACAAAGTTCCAAACAACACAGTCCTGGAACGTGCTGGAATCCCTAGCATGTATTCACTGCTGAAACAGAGACGTCTGCGTTGGCTTGGTCATGTCGTGAGAATGGATGATGGCCGGATCCCAAAGGATCTCCTCTATGGAGAACTCTTGCAAGGAAAGCGCCCTACAGGTAGACCACAGCTGCGATACAAGGACATCTGCAAGAGGGATCTGAAGGCCTTAGGGATGGACCTCAACAAGTGGGAAACCCTGGCCTCTGAGCGGCCCGCTTGGAGGCAGGCTGTGCAGCATGGCCTTTCCCAGTTTGAAGAGACACTTTGCCAACAGTCTGAGGCTAAGAGGCAAAGAAGGAAGGCCCATAGCCAGGGAGACAGACCAGGGACAGACTGCACTTGCTCCTGGTGTGGAACGGATTGTCACTCCCAGATTGGCCTTTTCAGCCACACTAGACGCTGTGCCAGAACCACCTTTCAGAGCGCGATACCATAGTCTTTCGAGACTGAAGGTTGCCAATACATGGGGGTTGTGTATCTATGAGCTTGTGACTTGACCAGAGTCCTGGAAATGTGACCTGTATGCTGGGAGAACAGTTTAGCTTGCATGATATTATAACAAGATATATAGAAAATCACAGCTAAAAGGCAAAAGGGGATTTTCACGTAACAGCATGACTGATAGCACAATCCTAACTTATCTATGAGCCATGTAGCCATCCCTATGCTAGCTCTGTGTGTTGCAAATGTGCTGTAAAGCATTTTTGTGGATACGCAGCACTAGTTCAGTGGCCTGTACTAGTGCTGCATCCTGTAGCAGCACAGTTGCGCTGGGTGGTGCAGGGGTTGGGAGAGGGTGGTGGGAGTGCATTTTGAAGATGGGGAAGAGTGTTTTGGGGCAGGGGGGAGGGCGCAATCTGGGGAAGATCAAACCTAGGAGGGGTTGGAATTGGCAGAGCAGCTTTCACCATATCCTCCCAGCCTGCCTGACTGTACACTAGATTTGTGTCAGTTAAATTGCTGGCAAGAATCCAAGGAGTCCCATAGGGATGGCTGGGGCTTTACTCAGGGTAAGGGGAAATAAATCACCTTACCCTGAGGAGACCTCTAGCCACCTCCTGAGGGCTGCACTGGATGCAGTGTAGGTCATGTGACCTTGCTGTGCCACACATTTTAGGATTGAACATAAGAAGAGCCCTGCTGGATCAGGCCCAGAGGCCCATTTAGTCCAGCTTCCTGTATCTCACAGTTGCCCACCAGATAACTCAGGGAACACACACAAGACCACAAGATACTTGCATCTCACTTCCACCTGGATTTGGGCTGCCGAAGAGATGTTAAGGTGATGTTTCATAAAAAGCTCTCCCCAGCTTTCTGCCTTTCCTGCTACTGCTGTCCTTATGAAGTCTTTGGCAAACCCTGAGGGTAATATAAAATATATAATGATAAATATATATTGATTTAACATCGGAATTGTGGAAAAAGAAAATTTAATTCATCCACACACAATTAACTCTGAATGACGGCCAACGGTCCTTCTATTCTTGCAGCTACTAACCACAGGTCCAACCCTGAAAGGCCACTGTGCTGTTGGGACTTGTGTTCTGGGGGCTCCGTGACCTTTCTGGCATCGCCTGCAGTGCCTGACCCTTGATGTTATTGCATTTATTGTAAAGTGTCTGTTGGACATCAGAGAGCTTTGTACTGTAGTAATTTCCTGCTTCAATCTATGGTTCCCCCCCCCCCCGCTAGAAACCACTTTGAATGAAAGCTACATTGTTTAGATTAGAACATTGATTTGGTTATATTATGGAATGCAATGATTTAATGAAGCTGGGTTGTACAATATAGGGCATGCAAATCTAATTCTGTTGTGATCTGTCTTTCATTACCCAACTCGGCAGACAAGCAGCCCAATCCTATCCACACTTTCCTGGGTATAAGCCCCATGGACTGCAGTGGAACTTACTTCTGAGTAGACATGCATAGGATTGGGCTCTCAATAATCAAAGAATAACAGCCCAGTCCTAAGCTGCACTGGTAGTGGGGCCACAAGGCTTCTGTGCATCCAACACGGCTTTGGAATGGTTGGAGAACTCCTTGGGTTAAGGGGATATTTTCCACCTTAGCCAGGGTAATGCCCCAGCCTGCCCTGTGGGGAGACTTAAATCTCCACCAGCTATTTAGCTAGTGGAAGTCCAAGCAGGCTGTTGTAATGCCAGCTGGCTCAGGAGGGGGAATCAGATAACACAGAGGCATGCTCCACCAATCCTGCCCGCCTCCTGGACCTGATCTGCCCCCTGTTCCACTCTCCCCATGCCCCTCTATTGCTTGGTGTAAACCTTACCTATGCTAGTGGCCATTAGGCTGGATGCAGCATCAGTGTGTTAGCATCCTTCAGTCTCGGAAGACTATGGTGTCACGCTCTGAATGGTGGTTGTGGAACAGAGTGTCCTCTCCAGTGTGCAAAGCCTGGGTAAAGTAGGTATGGAGGATAGGCTGATACCCATGCAGCAAATCCCCCCTCTCCACGTCGCTGAAATGGTCCAGTGGAAAGGCAGAGGCCAATACGGTTGGTTCCAGCGGCGTCGCAGGAGTTGCCAGAACGTGAATGTGTTCAGCCACGAACTGCCTCAGGGACTCCAGCTCCGGATTTTGCCTCGAGGTTGACTCCTGAAGCCTTTTCCATAACTGGATGTAGCCACAAGGCAGTGGAGGTTTGGGATCAGAGTTTTCCTTCTCTCAGATGAGCTGCCTTCCCAGGCTAAGGAGTCTCATCTACCCAGTGGCTGTTTAGTCGCCTCTTAGGACAAGTACAGCCAAACTGAGGGCCTATTCTTATCCCCAGCCCCCAGGGGAGGGATGCAGCATCAGCAGGGCAGGAAAGGCTTCCCTACCACTCTCCAGGTTTCTCAAAACCTACTCTCCAGGTTTTGTGATGTGCCTTACAGCCTGTTTGAGACACCCTCTGCTGGTGCAGTGCAGGGACTGCTGCATTGGTGGATCTTCAAGTTAGAATTGAATTCTAAGCCTTATAATGCTGAGAGATTGAAGCAAGTCTACCAATATTACCCCAAATGTTTGTTTCCATGCTTTCTGCCTACAACACTGATATATCCTTCCAGTGGTGAACTTCCGTGTTTTGTGCCATTGTATTGCTGTATTTCTTGAGCTAATTGAGAAATATAGGTATTTTGTCCTTCAGTCATACACAGTCCAGAAACTGTGGCTTCACAATCTTGTATATTCTACCTAGAGTCATATATTCCTAAAAGTACATGCTGCTGTGATTTATATTTGGTCCCAAAAATAGATAGAAATGAATATACATCCTTTAGTTTGGAAAATAATTCTTGCATTTTAGATGTGTATGTTGGCATTTTGCAAGTCCCTGTTAACTTGTAGAAATAGGGTGGGAGGATATATTTACATATAATAAAGTGAAATTTCTCACCCGTTTGAAATTGTTTATTTTTAAAATTGGAAAAAAGGAAGCTATGCATTTGCCCATAAAGGGGAAAAATGAGATGAAGGGAAAGCTCTTTGCAAGAAACTGTCTTGTATGCATGCAAATATTATTGAGATTACTGCTGCACACATCTTCATTTCTAAACTGTTAGCCTCTGAACTACTTTTGATGAATATTTTCTAAAGTTCTGGTGTCGTTTTGGTATTCATTGTACTTCTGTTTGACTGTTAGGAAAAGGTTAACACACAACTAGAGAGGATCAACTAAAGAAGGTAATTTCAAAGGCAGAGGTATATGAACTTGCTTCTAGGTAGTATACATGAGATAAAAGAAGGGGGAAAGACTGTTAGGATGAGAAAATTTTCAATCCTGAATATTTTCCACATTTTTATACCAAACTTCTCCCAAAGACCTCAGGGTGATGTACGTTGTTCCTTCCCATCTTTTGTCCTCACAAAAATCATGTGAGATAGCTGAGACTGAGAAGTAGTGACTGATCCAAGGTCAGCCAGGAAGTTTCATGGCTGAGCAGGCATTTGAACCTGGATCTTCCAGGTCTAGGTCCAACTCCTGAACCACTAAGTATGGAAAATGGAGAAGAGTCCGCCAGGAGCTTGTGCACAGAGATAAGAATTTGTTGTACTGTGAACACATTTCTGTGGTACCTGCTCTAGACTGCCCCCCTCCTGACTCGGCTGCCCAAGTCGAGCTACCCAATGAGAATGCCAAAATAATACTTAGTATTTATATGACGCTTTTTGAGTGTGCAAAGTGCTTCATGTGTATTACCTTGATGTAATCCATACCATTAGGTAGGTTATTATTCTCTTATTGTTGCTGGAGAACTGAGGCTCGGAGAGAATGACTTGCTTAAGATCGCCAACTGAGTTTGTGGTAGAGGTGAGATCTAAATTGTGGTAGGTCCTGATTTGCAGCTTAACATCTCAATCCTATCAGCTTAACAGCCGGCCTGTCTGTTCCAGCGTAGGGTTGGGTCTGGCAACGGCACAATCCAAGCCAAGGGGAATCGACTACCCTTGAGCAATGTGTCAGCAACCCAAATGGGGCTACTCAGATCTGCGCCACCTAAAGAGGATTAGGGGTTAGGATCTGGCCTAAGTGCAGGATCCTGGCTCTACTCCCTCCATGGCTCTACTACCCTCCTCCCATGGGAGGCTGGCACAGGGGACTTGCGCTGGCCTAGGGATTTGGATTGCACCCTAAGTCTCTGAACTACTATGCTATACAAGCTCTTTACATTAGCAGACAGATGGAGGCAAAGGCATTGAAGGCTTGCTTCTGCTTTGACTGGAACTAGAATTTTTGTTTTATTTTTATTTCACATATCTTGTTTGTATTTTGGAGGAGTCTGGTCAAAAAGAAGAAGTTTACAAAATAAATGCTGTGACTATCTATGGAATTGTCATTTCCAGAGAGAGAGAGAGAGAGAGAGAGAGAGAGAGAGAGAGAGAGAGAGTGTGTCTTTGGTTGTTAAAATTGAGAATCTGGTCTAAGCCATGAAGGGAAAGAGTTACAACAAATGCAGACTGCTAAATGGATTAACTCAAGTGTGATATCTGCAAAAAGCCATGATAAAGCAACATATAGTTGAAAAGCATTTTGAGCAAAAGCAACCACTGAAGTAATATATTTGTTTACGTCCCATGTTCCTTTTGCTCTTCATGTTAATTAGTGGCATTTTTTTTGCCATGAATTTCATTCCTTTGAGGGTATATGATTAGAGTTGTTACATATGCCCTTGACTTGTGAAGAATTTCTTTAAAAGCTTGTTACAGAAAGTAGTAATTAACCCCGAGCCGAATAAATTTTCAGGCTTCAGGATCAAAGGCAAACACATTTAGCTCTGTAATTAGTATATGATAGAAAACTAGTTTCCAGATGAGAAAAAATAAACCCTTTTAAAAAAAAAACCTCATGAGTTTTAATAAGGGGGAAAAGACTTCAATGAAACATTAAGGAGTCCCCAGATTGCTTTGCAGCACATTCCTACTTTTTCCACTGCTGCTTGCGCAGTGGCTGTCGTACTGGCCTAGAGCTTCGCAAAAGTGCCATGAAGTACTCTGTGACATCATGAGAGTACGTTCTACTTAAAGTACACAAAATGTTATAAAAGTGAAGTATGGTATTATATTAACATAGGATGAAGTTTAATTAATGGCCACTGGAATTTTCTTTAGAGATTTTTTTATATTATTGTTGCAAAATTTCAAACTTGCCCAAGCCTGCAACCTTGAACATTCACGCCTAAGGGCACAATCCTAACCAGGTCTACTCAGAAGTAAGTCCTATTTTGTTTAATGGGGCTTACTCTCAGGAAGTGTGGTTAGGATTGCAGCCTAAGTCCCATTGAACTCAGTAGGGCTTATGCCTGAATAGACATACATAACATTGCTCTATTCGATGTTCAGGAACCAAAATGCACTGGAAAAATTGATGCCTCTAAAGATTCAAATAATTTCAATCAGAAAGCTATTGCTGAATTTCTTCTGAATAAGCAGAGATTCAACATAGGTAATGGCGTATCAAGTTAATGGGCTAAATTCTATTGGTGGAAATAGAATGTGTAATTTCTATTGGTGGAAAATGTGTCTACTTTATCTTAGAACCTCCTGGATGCAACTGGAGGCCACTTCTGGTTCACACTGGTGACTTCCAGAGGTATTCTGACCCAAGAGGGAGGGTAGAATGGGTCCGGGAAGGGGATGAGTGCGGAGGCAATGGTGGCCAGTGAATCCTAATCCCCTTCCTGGACATGATCTTGCAGTCTGGGTCCACATGGACCTGTGTTAGTGATTTCACTAACCCAAGTAGACCCCTCGGCCATGGAGACTTGTTCCCAGGTAAGGGAATGAATATTCCCTTATCCAGAGAAGACCTCCTGAACTGCCCCTCCACCGAATGCAGTGGAATCAATTTTGAATGCCTGCCTGCATCAGCTGGAGGGGGGAAGCATAGGATTGGGTTGTAAGATGGTACCTTTGGAACTGATCTGTATGTCTTATACATAGATAAAAGCCTCATTTCTATTAATCTCAACATGTTGAGTACCCTATACCCGTTTTTTAGTTATTGGCAGGTTGGGATATAGCACTGCTTTAATGCAAGTAGATGTTAATTGCTGGTGAAAATATGACTCCAGGGAAAATATGTAGCTTCTGTTTTTATTAATCAGTATGAAGGTATTTACTGTAATTTTGTCTTTGGAGACTAGACATTGTCAGAAAATTACTCCATAAACATTGTGCCAGTGAACTCTTGGTGCTGTTCACTCTGCAGACTTTGTGTAAACTTCCAGAGAACTTGTATGAATGGTTGAGTTCTGAATTTGTGTCCATGGCAATCTGTTCACTGTCTAAAGGAAGTTACAGTGGCATTAACCCATGAAAAGGAATGGTTGTTTTCATGGAAAGCAGTCAAGACATGCTTTGCATTCATATAGCCAAATTAATGAGAGCTAAGCATCGTTGACAAAGTATTCCTATTTCAGAGGTAGTAGTAAAGGCCACCTGCTATTTTTTGGGTACCACTGTGATCCTCAGAAACACCTCAATGTGATTTCTAGCAGACTATTCTAGGCTGCAATCCTATAAACACTGTCCTCAGAATTATCCCCCTTGAACACAGCATGACTTACTTCTGAGTAGACATGCATAGGATTGTACTGTTAGTCTGAATATGATAATTCATTTGAAACTTCAGAGAAGAGTTTGAGGAAAAAATTCAGTTTTCCATTTGCTTCCAGTTGATATCAAGTAAAAATATAAATATATCTAGTAGGACTATATCAGTGATGGCGAACCTATGACATGCATGTCAAAGGTGACACGCCACAATGTTTTGGGTATTCGCCAGCATTCACCAACACCTGACAACAAGTGAATTTGTTTTACTCATATTTCATTTTTCTATTATTTGACACTTCTTTATATAATACATTGCACCACACATGATTGAACGGTATTTTTTTTTTAAAAAATAATTGAATATGTAGAAAATTGTTTCTCTTTGGATCATGGGGTGGGTGGGTGACACGTCAGCAGTCAAGTTGGGCATTTTCCAAATTTTTGGCATACACAGCTTGCCATGGTCACAAATTCAGAACTCAGCCATTCATACAAGATGTTTTGCCATCACCGGACTATATGATTCATGTTGTTTTGGTATTTAGATGTCCAAGGGCCTAATCCTAGCTAAATGCTGCTTGCAAGGCACAGAAGCATTAGAACAGAAGCATTAGCACTGTCTAATGCATACTGTAGGCAATAGGAAACCATGCAGGGTGGAGAAGTAAGTAAAAGTTTTTTTTTTATTTGTCCTACTCCAGTGCTTCCCAAACTTTTTAGCACTGGGACCCAATTTTAAAACAGCAATCTTTTGTGACCACTAGTAAAAAAAATGAGATCTAGAAATAAATATCTTTATTAATTATTAATTAATAATAATCTGGTCCTGTGTTTCTGAGGCTGCTGGAGATTACTCTGTGTGTGTGTGTGTGTGAGAGAGAGAGAGAGAGAGAGAGAGAGAACATTTGCTGTACCCTCCCTGGAAATGGAATTAAGGACTGTTCCCTAGTCATTCCAGGGTACCCAGAAGGCTAAACTAGAGATCAGAACTAGGGTCTGCAGGTAGGGGTTTCCAAGCTGTGCAAACAGCTGAAACTGGGTTCACATGTGTTCTACAGCATGCTAATTGCTAAAGAAAATCAGAAAATGTGACATTTTAATTTGGTGGTATGAAGATTGCCTCAGGTTAGCATTCCAGCTAACGATTTTCTTCTGCAAACTGGGCAAGGGTACTTGCAAAAATTTTTTTTTCTTTTTTTAATGTTTCAAAAACTTTTTGCGACCTACAAAAAATTGGCTTGTGACCTACTGGTGGGTTCTGACCCATAGTTTGGAAAATACTGCTCTACACCATGCCTGCATGGCCCCTAATGTGTTTACTTGGATGTGCACCAGTCTGAGCAAACCCAGGGGAGTATGTTAAGAGTGAAATGGTAGCCAGGATATCAGTGGAGAAGGCTCCATGAAAACACACCCATGACACACCTGATTATCCTATCTCCTGCCCTCATTGGTGGTTTATCAGCTCTGGCAGGTACAGCAGGCTCCGAAAGGAGGTTGTGATACTGTTGCATTTTGTGCCAACATGTGCAAAATGGCTGTTAAAAGAACACTGTTTTGTTGTCATAAATATCTCTGTGCACCAGGCAGTCCCAAGGATTGGGTTGTGACATTTTGGCTGTTTACCATAGCTGCTTGCATGATGTAACTCTTGGGTAAATCTGTACAGGATTTCAACCTAAAAAAAATTAATTTTCCAGTTAAAGAGAGTCTTAGAAAGAACCAAGGGCTATTTTACCTGACAGTGGAACATCAATTCTTTAGTATTGCATGGTATGATCTTTCTCTGTAAAGTCAACTCATTTGAAGACAATTGTGCAAAGTATCTGTGCTGAAGGGCTTCCTGTTTAAACTGTGGAATAAATAAAGTACAAGATGACTATTCAAAGGTCACAATGTTGATTTGTCGGTTCAACAAACTAAATGAAACTTTTTACCGTGTGTCAGTAACTTAGCAGAAGTGGTAGAAGGATCTCTGTTGATTTACCTTTGGTAAATATTTAATTATATTCTTTTGAAATAATTAGGGCCTTGGATATATAGCTGTCAATATACTGCAATTATCTAACATTTAAAACATCAGGATTTAGCAACATTTTGGTTCTGTGATGGCCTGGCTGTGGTCTTTGTTCAAGACTGACATGCATACACATATGTCGCTTAACGATGGAGTAACGGACCTCATCATTAAGCGATTTGGTCACTAAAAGAAAATTACTTACCAGGAGTCAGGATGCCTCATCAGAAGGCCTCCTCCACATTGCCCAGTGCCTCTGCAGATCTTGGAATGGCCCACAGAAGCCCCTGGAAGGCATTTGCAGTTTTTGGAACCGAACCGAAAACCAAAATTTTGTGGCGACTTGTGCAAAATGGCTGTTAAAGGAACATTGTGCACACCATTGGCAGTGGATTCTGAAAACCAGAAGTGCCTTCTGGAGCCATCTTTGGGCCATTCCGAGGCCTGCAGAGGCCCTGTGCAATACAGAGCCCTCTAGGGCCTTCTAATGTGGCATTCTGGCACTTGGAAAGAAGTTTCTAAATCACTAACGAGACCGTTGCACAGCAGGTCACTTGTTAGTTGCAATGTCGCTAAGCAAAGCAGAGCTGTATTCCTGCCCTTGATGAGCAGAGCAGCTGAATGCCATTGCAGCAGAATCTAAACAATCAAGGTATAGAATCTTTGGGAATACAGTATAGTGGGCCTTCCTCATCTGTGGGTCCACAGCCAGTGGCTGGAGGGCCTCAACAAACGTTCCGGATGCAACTAGAACAGCCATTTCTAGTGGGCAGGAGGTCTGGTATAGAGGGTAGAGCCTCCATTTGCCTGAACATCCACAAGGTCGCCAGTTCGAGGCCACCGGCACCGTGCGACCTTGAAGCAGCTGGCAAGCTGCAGCTGAGCTGTTCCATCTGCTCGGAGCGTGGGAGGATGGAGGCCAGAATGTTAAACCAGATCGGAGTGTAACATCTTGAATGTGGTGGTTCTTGAAAGAGAGAACCTTCTTTCAATTTGTAAAAATCCCTGCGTGGATTTAATAAGCCTGCCTGTGTAAACCGCCTTGAATAAAGTCTTGAATAAAGACCAAGAAAGGCGGTATATAAATACTGTATATTATTATTATTATTATTATTATTATTATTTTCAACCACTGTGCCATGGCACATTGGTGTGCTGCAAGTGCTCCACAGGTGTGCCACAGGAATTTGGGAGACAATCATTTATTAGTTGGGCCAATGGGGGATGTGAGCCTCCCCCCCCCCCCCCACTGGCAGTTTGGTGTGCTTTGTCAACTGTCAAAAACCTGATGGTGTGCCTTGACAGTTTTAGTGCCTTGTCATAGTGTACTGTGAGAAGAAAAAGACTGAAAATCTCTGAACTAGAAGTACCTTCCAGTCACATCCGGGAGGTGTTATGAGGTGGACTCTGCATACCTTAGAACACATCCCTAAGGCTTCTGACACCCACTTCCCTTTTTTTGTAAATCTGGAAACGCATCTCAGAAGCCTCTTGGAGGTGTTCTGAGGCCTGTGGAGACCTCCCTGCACCTCAGAATACCTCTGGATGCAGCCAGAAGGAGCATCTGGTGGCATCCAGAGGTCCCTAAGGGACCCTCCATGGATCTCCTTATCTGTGGGGTCGGTATCTGTGGAGGGTCCAGGAGTAGAGTAGAACCCCTGCATATACCAAGGTCCCACCTGTACAGTTGAATTTTCAGAAGAAGGCATTTATAATAATAATAACAATAACAACAACAACAGGTATTTATATACCGCCTTTTTTGGTCTTTATTCAAGACTTTATTCAAGGCGGTTTACATAGGCAGACTTTATTTAAATCCCTTATTAAATAGGGATTTTTACAATTGAAAGAAGGTTCTTTCTTTCAAGAACCACTACATTCAGGTGTTTCATTCCGATCTGGCTTCACATTCTGGCCTCCATCCTCCCACGCTCAGAGCAGATGGAAATAGCTTGGCTTCAGCTTGTCAGCTGCTTCAAGGCTGCACGGTGCCGGTGGCCTCGAACTGGCGACCTTGTGGATGTTATCTTCAGGCAGACAGAGGCTCTACCCTCTAGACCAGACCTCCTGCCCTCCTACCAAGGCGGTAATGACAAGTCTTATGAGGCTTCAGGGAACTGAGATTGGAAAGCCTTTCCCCTTTTGTCTTGTATGTGTGCATATCTAATAGCTTCAGTGTAAATGTGATTTTAAACTTATAACTAGTGGTAAAATATTTACAACATTACACTGAACTAAGGTTTATAAGCTTAAAGAGTTATGGTCAACAGGCATTTTGTAATTTTCAGTAGCAATTAATTATAGTAATCCAGTATGTAGTTCTTTGCGTGGCATAAGAATACTCTGAATGATAAAATCATAGGTTGAGTTATTTGTCTATAGCAGAGTCAGTTTCTGACGTAATGGATTTGCATTAGTCTACAAAGGTCAGGTTAAAGGTGAGAATTTTATAGCAATGATTTTTTTCCCATGGAAAACAATTCAAAATGGATATAACTTTCTGTTACTACTAGGAAATGAAGTTAGCATGCTGCCAATTTTTAAATCTACTGGCTAGTGGAAATCCCCTACACCAAATTCCAAACATATGAAGAGTCAGCAGAACTCCTGCAAACCAACATTTGTCTCAGGTGCCTCTTGGTGTTGTCGGAGGTGAAATGCTGGCCTCTCTCATCAAGGGAACATCACCCAAAATGTGCCAATGGGTTGTGATACAACCCATACACCTACACCTTTCTAGTTAAGTGTATTGGGTTATGTATGTACCAAATTTCATCTTTCTTGGTACCTCAAAAGTATCTTATCCATTCTGGGATAGACTTTGAACCATTTGTTCTGATGAAAAATTGTAAGGTTTGAGGGCAATGTGTCTTAGGTTAGTGGTTCTCAAACTTCTTAGCACTGGGATGCACTTTTTAGAATGACAATTTTTTGGGGCCCACTAGAAGTGATGCCATTAACCTGGAAGTGATGTCATGGCTGGAAGTGACATCATCAAGCAGGAAAAATTTTTAGCATAGCCCCCATTTGAGAAAGACCAATTGAATGAATTATGAGTAAATTAAAAGTTTACAATAAGTATAAAACTTTATTTAAAATAAGAACCCTCCCAACCCTCTCAATTAGTTAGTTGCTTTAAAAAAATTCCCCAAACATCCCAAAGGCTGCAATCCTATCCACACTTACCCTGGAGTAAGCTCCACTATCCTTGTTAAAAGCATGTACATAGTAGCCTGTTCAAAGTACCACTGTGACATTTCCCCAAATGCAGTCACATACCATGGTAGCATCAAGTCTATATATTAAAATAAAATACACATGGAAGTGAATGGGGATCCACCTGAAATTGGCTTACAAAACCCACCTAGTGGGTCCCAGCCCACAGTTTGAGAAGCAGTAGACTAGCTTAAAGGCAAGTGCATTGTTATGATTATGTGTACAGCACATTCTGTGAGTCTGGTGCTTTAGGCAGAATGAGGAGACTTTTAAAAATCATATTGATTATGTTTAGACCCAGGGAGGTTATGTCCTGCTTGCTTGTTGACTTTTTTTATATAGTAGAGTGCCTTGTGTCTCTTAGGAGGTGATATTTACCAGGAAGTGCACTGAACTGTTTGTGTTCATCAAGGTAATTTCTGGAGTGTCCTTAGGTGCATCTTGTTCTAATGGAAGATGCATTTGTTCATCTACTTTTAGTGCTATTTCAAAACTAACTCATTAAAGCAGTGTTTAACTTAGTTTAGGTTCTCTTTTCCACCCCCGCAACACAGCACTAAACATGTGTTCTACGTAGCTGCACAGTTGCATGTGTGCACAGTATTGGTGCCAGGTTGTTGTAGGCCCCAGGGCAAGTCTTGACTTTGCACACACACACACACACACACACAACACCAGTGATACTGGATAGACCCTGTCTGGGAGCAAGTCATGCCTGAAACCCATAAAATTTGCCTCCTGCTCCTCCTCTTCATACACCTGGCTAGAAGGGATCTGTGTGTGTGATCTGATAGTGCTGTGTGATCCTTTACCCACCTTTAGAAATGGGCTATGTCAGATGCAAGGGAGGGCACCAGGATGCAGGTCTCTTGTTGTCTGGTGTGCTCCCTGGGGCATTTGGTGGGCCGCTGTGAGATACAGGAAGCAGGACTAGATGGGCCTGTGGCCTGAGCCAGTGGGGCTGTTCTTATGTTCTTAAACTACAATTCCCAGGAGGCCTTGCAGGTCTTCTTGTTGTCTGGTGTGCTCCCTGGGGCATTTGGTGGGCCGCTGTGAGATACAGGAAGCTAGACTAAATGGGCCTATGGCCTGATCCAGTGGGGTTGTTCTTATGTACCTCCAAGAAGGGGGGGCCATGCTGCTGCTGGAAAAACCACACAGAATGCAGTGATCTCAGCTCCTTTGTTTGAATGAATATGGGATAGGAAATCAAGACAGAGGATACTGATGAGTACCATATGCTACTTAGAGGTAGGAGATGTGAATAACCTTTAGATTTTGCTAGGTTTGTAGTACTTTGCATATCGATATTAGAAATGCATTCCTTCTGATTGATATTCATAACTTACTTTGGGGATTTTAATAAGTCAACAAAGGTTAAAAGAAACCTGCAGAAATATGGATGAGCTGTCATTGTTCTGGCTGGGAAGAATTCCAGAAACCATCAGTTTCACTCTAGTTCTTGACATGCTCAAGCCTTAAATAGTTAGCTTACATAGTCATGGTGTTATAATTCTATGTATTTTGTATGCTAGACTCTATTTTGTAATATTGTTTTCCTAAAATAATAGAATGCAGGGAATAGAATTCCATTGTAAAGCAATCTATCATACTAGTCTGTATAGCAAAAACGTGATGACCCTATCCACCATAAGGACTTCATGATTTTTTAATTTCATTTTCATTTTCATCAAATGAATGCATTTCTCTCTGAGTTGTAAATAAAAATAAAAAATTAGTCATTATTTTGCAATTGCTTAGTGCATTAGTTTTGCAACTGCTTCTCTATCAAGTCTAACAAAATAAAAATATAAAGTTCAATCTGTTTGATATGTAAAAGTAAAAGGGATATCAGCCTTCCTTTCAGTCCTAAAAGACTCGTTTTCAATGAATTGACAGGCTATAGCTATCTAGGTAGAAAGCAGAGATTAGCAATTGGCAGTCCGTACAATGAACCTGGTTTCATGAAGTCAGCAACGAATCTGGTTACAACCGGTGAACTCAGTGTAAAAGTGGTTGTGTTGGAAGAATAGCAGCTTATGCCATAGGATTTTGTTGACGTTTCACATTGGAAAGCAGTGGTTGAATTTTGTTTGCCACCCTTACACTTCTCTTCTGATCATATAGATGTCAATCTCTCTAGCAGGCCTGTATGTAGGTCGGGAATATGGGTTATGTTAAGATGAACAAGCTATTTATAGAGATGTTTGAAAATGGTGTTTTTACTTTACTCAGAAGTAAACGCTTTGTGTCCAGTAAACCCACTGTGTTCAGTAAAACTTAGGCCGTAATCCTGTTTTACTTACTGTAAACAAATGCTTCTAACTATTTATTTTCTCTGTTTTTCATAGCATTTATGTGCAATTTATAATCCACCTTGCTAGGTTAGTCACTGGGTCTATTATTTTGATTTGTTTTCAAATGTCTACCGTTCATATTTTTATTTTGGTAATCAATCCATCAAAAATCTCAAATTGTCCAACGGGCAGCCCTTTCCTAAGCTGCCCAGCGTGTGGGGCTGCACCAGCACCAAAAATGGCTGCCACTGCGTCCTGTGCACTTTGCAGGCACTGCCGATGGCTCCTCAGGAGAAGGGAACTTTTGTCCCCTTACCCCAAGTAAGCCGAGTCACCCCACAAAGGGGCTACTCAGTTCCACGCCGACCCTTGGGTCAGCATAGAATTTTGAACCTCTGTGTCAGGCCAGCAGCCCGAAACGGAAGCTCAGGATCCGGTGGAGCAGAGCTGCACCGGTCCCGTCTCCTTCCCTCCTGCCCCGCTCCCTCCCCCTGGCACACCTCCTCCCCACTCTCCCTCCCCTCACCCTGGAACACCTCCTCCCTGCCTCCCCCCACACCCCCACCTACCTCACGGCTGCTCAGTGGTCCACACGACCTCTGAGCGGCGAAGCTCTGGTGCTCGCCCAGCACTAGTCTAGCACTGTCTGGTGCTGGGCTACCACCGGTGGATCACTGGCATTAGTTGGAGCACCAGTGGAGCACCTTCCTAAAAATTGGGTCACAACGCAGTTTGGAAACTGCAATTCCACCATCAAATATGCTGTCAGTCATTGACCGACACATTGTAACGTGGTGCATACCTTACATTATATACATATGACATTTCATTTTATGACCCTATTATCATTCTATATACATCATTGTACAAATTCAATTCCTTTGGGCCACAGTGAGTGTTATAAGTACATATAAGAACAGTATGTCTTGTAATATCAGTATGCTGTAAATTTGTTGTTTTCATTTTCCTGGCTTTCTCTTTGATATATTTGTTGATTAGATTAATGGCCTCATTTTGAGAACCTTTGGCAGTAACCTGTTATAATAGGATTATAACTGACAGACAGTTAGCAGAATGAGTTTGGCTCAGTTACAGCTCCTCTCCTTGGTAAGCAAGATAACGCAAGCCTCAGCTATGCATACCTCTAGTTTTGAGGAAGGGGGGTGCTAATTGTTGCTACATATATTAATGATTAAAACATTTTTGATACAGACAAGTGAATATACACAGAAATTAATGGTAAGGTTTATTCTAAATTCAGTGGTTTTCACTTCTTCACAGATGTTCTGACTATACATGTGCATATTAAGATGCAAAACATGGCCCGGTTCAATTCTCCTTTGATGTCTGCCAAGGAAAAGTGACTTGGAAACCCATGATGAACCCGCATTCCCTTCCTTCTATTCAGTCCCTAGATGCTTGATGTGTGATTTTCATTTCAGAACATTCTTTAGTTATGAGAGCAGTGCAGCCTTTTTGTGCTGTACTGCCATTTCTCCTGGGACCCGTCTCCTTCACACATTTTCCCTTGAATTTCTTGTTTCCTCTAATCTCTTTCCTAAGCACATTAATTACCCCTAATTGCTACTCTTTCATTTCCCTTCCTCCAGGCCAGTGGAGGACCTCCAGGACCTCCATTAGGCCTCCAGGCCTAATGACAGTGGAGTCATTAGGGTTTGCATCACCTGGTGGAGGGGAGACTAGCACGTCACCCCCATGCAGTGGGCATGGCAACACTCCAGGCAGTGGCGATGGTGATGGAACATTGCCCTGCTCCCTCTAGTTTTCTTGGCTATAAATTTTGAAAGAATAGATATATCTCAACACGGTTTGTTTCATTCTGCATGAAATTATGCATTGAGTGATATTTAATATGATGGTATTATTCAAAAATACCAATATTTAAAAAACTTTGGCCAGTAGTGCTGTCACTCCCCCTCCCCCCGTGCGCGTCACCCAGTGTGGCCCGCACCCCCTAGCAACGCCACTGCTCCAGACCAACTTTTGTCCTCACACCAATAACATTCAACCCCACCTTCTGCTTTTGTCACCTAGTTCCCAATTCATCTAGGTCAGTGGTTTTCAACGTTTTTTCTCTTTAGGGCACACTAACCTCTATCATCTTCACTTCCGGTGATGTCACTTCTGGCTTCCAGGAGAATCTTCTGCAGCTCTGTTTCTAGGACAACTTTGTAGTAACAAATTGTCTCACCCAGAAGAAGAGGGACAATTTGTTAGTACAGACAGTTGCCCTAAAAATAGAGCTGCATAACCCGAAAGAATTTTTCGGTGATTCTCAGCTTCGGTGCTCCAAACCCCCACAGCACACCTGTGGTCCTTTCATGGCACACCAGTTGAAAATCGCTGATGTGTGTCCTTCAGATTTTAGTGGAATCGAAGTAGCCCAGCAAGTAGCTAGGGAGAACTCAAACACTGAAAACTAATTGTCTGCTTATGTTTGTCTCAGGTTTTGCCCCTCCTTTGAGTTCTTATGGTATGGTTGTTCTTATAAAACCCATTGGCAAATATAAATAACCTGTGCTATTTCTAAAAATTTGGCAGCTGCTCCGAAATGGGATTCATGCAGAATTCCTGCATTTGTTGTTGATGTGGAGATCATCAGGATCTACCTTATGAATTACAAGCATTTTTCAGATGTAACAACAATGGAAAATAGAGTGCTGGGGGGTCATGGTGGAAAGCTTTACCCCGGGCTATGCATGTTCATTTCATGATGCATGAAATTAATGTGTGTAAACTTGTGGGCAAGTGTGCCACAATGCCTTACCCTGCTTACATTTCCAGGAATATGACACTTGAAAGAAGCTACTGAAGAAGTTCGAAGATGACTCTATAATTTTAGGAGTGTTTTCTTTGGCCTGATGAGGGTCAGGCTTTGAAAGTTACCTGGACAACTGTCAGCAACATTTTCACCCTCATTTCAGTTAAAAGAATCCATTAAAAGTGAAATGTGAAGAGATGCACAAGTTTACAGGCCTGCTTATCTTACAGGTCTAGTTATCCCTTAAAATAGTTTTAAATAAGTAAAACCGCCATAACAGCAGGTTTTGTTGAAAACAGACAACCCAACAGATTTTTCCACAAAATGATGCAGCATAACCATAAAACTGCGGTTTTCAAACTCTCCTGGAGTTTGAAATTTGCAGTCCGTCCTTGCAGGGGCGGGGGGAGGGGAAGGCAGCGGCACGACCCACAGGATCACGCTGCTCAGAGGGGCTGCAGGGACTGGGGTGCACTCACCAGTCCCTGCAGCAGCCGCCCTGGGGTGAGAGGAGCCCTGCGCGAGCACCTGCAGGGCTCCCCAGCCTGCTGAAAATGAAAGTGGAGCGATTGCGCTCCACTTCTGCTAAAGCACTGGAGTGACCAGCGTGATCACTCCACTTTCACTTCTGCTGATATGGAGAGCCCTGCAGAGGCTTGTGCAGGGCTCCCCGCACCCCAGGGCGGCTGCTGCAGGGACTGGTAAGTGCACCCCAATTCCTGCAGCCCCGTTAGAACTGAAAATGAAGCGATCGCGTTCCACTTCCAGTTTAGCGGAGGCGAAGCGCAGTCGCTCCACTTTCACTTCTAAAGCATCGGGGAGCCCTGCAGACAGCCGCACCCCTGGGAGACTGCAGGAGGCTCTGGTAAGTGCATCCAAGCCCCTGTAGCCCCCTGAGCGGCGCGGTCCTGGGGATTGCGCCGCTGCCTCCTCCCTGCCTCCTCGCTGCCCCTGCTCCTTAAGGGGGCAGAGGCCAGGACCCATAGGCTGGGGCGTTGTGATGCCCCAGTTTGAAAAGCCCTGCCATAAGGTATTCTTTATGTACAAGAGAATCCTGAATCATCAATTTCTCCCTATACATCCATGATCAATTTATCTATTCTTTTTCATCTCTCTACCAGTTTAAGCAAATATTGGATTGATTATTTCCATTCCTCTTTTTTTATTAAGACAGACAATATCAGTGGATCTGTGATGTCCTTTCACCAAAGAACACTTCTTGCAATTAGTTTTACACTGTGGAAAAATCTTTCTAACTCACCTAACTCACACAAACTCTTAAATGGTACCAGCTCCTTTGTAGTTGTACCATTCAGCTCATTTCTCCATATCAGAAGCTCAGGAAGATTTGCTAGCAGTCTCTGGGATCCTGAGCGGATTGAAATTGAAAAGAAGCAGTAACTGGAGACAGTTTTATTTTTAGATAAGGAGCCACTGAAGTTTACCACCAGGAAAAACAGAATGAGTGACATTTCTAGATCTGAAATTAAAGTGATATTAGAGCTGAGACTGGAAACTTGGACGGGGATTGAGTGCTATAATTTATTTTGGATAGTCTATGCAATATAGTGTGCATTAATTCTGGTTTTGTGCTGTGTGAATAAATTCTTATAGTCAGTGCTTTTGTCACTGATGGTGATTGTTTTGAGTTCTCTGTACTACTTTTTGAAACTGACACAATTGTTTTATTGCTTGCTTATTTTTAGAATTGGCTTCTGGATACATTAGACCACAGCGAAAGTTTATTGAAGGGGCTGACTGGTCTTATTCGGGTAAGTGCTTTGTTTGCAATTTCATGATGTTGTATTATCATAAATCAGCAAATTTAGTTTTTTTTCCTTTGATAGGTATAGCAGACTGAACCAACTGTTAAAATTTATGCGCACATAGGTGAAATACTTAAAAGTATGAAAAAAAATCAATTGGTAAACAGATGGGCCCTGTATCCATGGATCCCGTATCCGTGGTTTCAATTAACTGTGGGTTGGATTCACAGGGCTCCCTACACATCCTCTCCAGAGGTGGGAAAGCTGAGCTCCCCTTGCCTCTGGAGGGTCTTCTGAGGCCCAACGAGGGCGCGCACAGCTGCTGTGGGCTTTGGAATGGTCAAAAAGGCCTAAAAAAGCTACTTCAAGTTTCCGGAGGGAAACCAGAAGTGACGTTTTTAAATACTTTCTAAGGCATTAGGAGGCCCGGGGAAGCTACTCAAGCATCAGTGGGTCTTCTCAGACATACACCGCCTTTTCTGTTGTCTGAGGAGAGGAGAGGGTTGGGGAGGTTTGAAAAGGAGGGGATAATATCCGGCATGTGCCATTGCTGCGGGATTTACTCCTCCGTCTCTTTCTCATCCCTTGTTCTTTCTCCTCCCTGCTCAAAAATGCCCCTGATCCTCTCACTCCTCCCCATCCCACCCATCTCCACCGCTGACTCAGTGATGGCAGACAGAAGCCGTGTTGCCAGCAGGGTCAGCAAGCATGACAATATCACAGGATGTACACCGGGATCCATGCACTGGCAATCTTTAGAGTGTTATATGGGTTAATTGCTGCAACTACCAGAATTTAGACCATGCTGGGTCTCACAAATTGACATGGCATTCTGGTGGTCATGGCCCTTTGTTCTTTTGTAGATCTAAACATACTTATTTTGCCTTTGATGGATGGATGTCACAATGTTTGTGCCATTTATTTTGGTTTCTGCATAAGTTGTGGTCACCTGTGAAAAACTGCACCCTTCATGTGCCTTTCCATGGTGTGGGGAGAAGGAAAGGAAAAAATGGCTCTCTCACCATGTTTGTGTGTTACACTCTTTTGGCATTAGTTAAAGCAGGGGTGCCCAAACCCCAGCCTTGGGGCCACTTGCAGCCCTTGAGGACTCCCAGTGCGGCCCTCAGGGAGCCCCCAGTCTCCAATGAGCCTCTGGCCCTCTGGAGACTTGCTGGAGCCCACACTGGCCTGACGCAAGTGCTCTCAGTGTGAGGGTGACTGTTTGACCGCTCATGTGAGCTGTTGGACGGGGGCTCCCTCCACTGCTTGCTGCTTCACATCTGTGATGCAGCAGTGACAGCGAAGGAAAGGCCAGCCTTGCTTTGTGCAAGGCCTTTTATAGGCCTTGAGTTATTGCAAGACCTTCATTCATTCATATAAGTTCCATCTCTAATATATTCATTTATGTAAATTTATTCAAATTTTAAATGTAAATTTATTTTCTTCCCCGGCCCCCGACACAGTGTCAAAAAGATGATGTGGCTCTCCTGCCAAAAAGTTTGGACACCCCTGAGTTAAAGCATTCAGAAGTATAGATTGCTTTCAAAATAATAAGAAACCCTTTTTAGAATGCTGATATTTTTCTTCTAGAATCCAAATAATGTCTCTTCTATTAGTTGCAGTATCTCCAGGCAATAAATTTCTTATACAAATTACCAGTGGCAAGAATTAAAGTACATGACCAAACCTTCGCAGAAGTTTCAATTTTTAAAAGTTTCTATCCCTCATACTTACAGTGTAAAGATTCTGAAGTCAACAATTTGTTCTCAGTTATATCTGCTTACCACATGAAGAACAGATAGTTCTTTTTTTAATTCTTAATTTATACAGTTAAGATTGGCTTGAATGGAGCAGCTGCTTATGTGAGAATTGGTTTTCACTTATTCCCACAAAAGGTAACTCCCAGTCTGACGGGTCCTACTAGAGGAGACTTTACTGAGGGCCTTTTCAAACCTAGAGGTGACACTTGATGGTCACTGGTATTCCTGGGAGGATGTTGTCAGATCTGTATCCTTCTCCCTCCTTTGTTCTGTATGCAAAACAACAACAAACACTAGATAAAAACCCTCATAAAGAATTCTTGTGGATATGGTCTTGCACAGGATTTCAACATGTGTTCAAAAGAGGATAATGTTTCCCTTTAAGTCAAAAACCACTGGCAGATCTCCTGCAGCTGCTCTTGCACCCTCAGGGATTTGGAAACACCTGCAGACCTCTTGCTCTCTCTTGGTGTTCAGACTCAGGAATAGATGTCATGAACTTCCTCTGAGCAGTTCATAAATGATTAAAATCTCAGTTAAACCAGATCAGCTGAAAAGTTCAGATAAAGAGCCATCTCCGTAGCATTAAGCCATTTTCCCATTGTGAAGTATAAGTTCACATTGTGAACATTTTCCCATTGTGAAGTATCGTCCTGCTCTGAATGGGGTTGCACTCCCTCTGAAGGAACAGGTCCGCAGCTTGGAGGTTCTCCTGGATCCACAGCTGCTCCTGGAGTCCCAGGTGGCGGCGGTGGCCCGGGGAGCCTTTGCTCAGCTTCGGCTGATTCGCCAGCTGCGACCGTACCTGAGCTGCGCGGACCTGGCCACAGTAACCCATGCCCTAGTGACATCTAGATTAAATTATTGCAATGCGCTCTACGTGGGGCTGCCTTTGAAGACAGTCCGGAAATTACAACTGGTACAGAATGCGGCTGCTCGTGTGGTTGCTGGGGCACGTTGGTTTGACTCTGTTGAGCCATTGCTCTGGCGGCTACACTGACTGCCAGTTCTGTTCTGGGCCCAATTCAAGGTGCTAGTTTTGACTTTTAAAGCCCTTTATGGCTCGGGTCCGGGGTATTTGAGGGACCGCCTCCTTCCCTACAATACTGCTCGTGCTCTTAGATCATCTGGGGGGGGGGTCCCGTTTGACTGTGCCGCCACTAAGAGATGTGAGAGGGGTGGCGGCCAGGAAGAGGGCCTTCTCGGTGATGGCCCCCGAACTGTGGAATACCCTCCCCTTAGAACTGAGAACTACTCCCTCGTTGCTAACGTTTCGGCGTGGACTGAAGACCTTTTTATTTCCAAAAGCTTTTAATTGTTGACAGGCTGGCTGGCGTTCTTGCTTCCTGCTTTTTATATGAAAATCCACAGGGTTTGTTTGTTTTTAGATTTTTTAACTATTGTAAATTGTTTTTAATGATTGTTTTAATGTTGCATTTTTAAATTGTTTGTAAGTCGCCTTGTGTGCCTGTTGGGCAAAAAGGCGGGGTATAAATTAATAAAATAAATAAATAAAATAAATAAGTTTTAGTTGTGATCAGCTAGTCTTTTTAGACTTACAGCCTAATCCAGCGATTCCCAAACTGTGTGTCTGTGGCCCTCCTCCAGTGGGTCATGTCCCAGTTTTTGGTGGTTCACGAAGCTGACAGGTTAGATTAGGGCAGCCTATGTGCATCAAGGATTAAACAACCTGCTACCTGTGGGAGCACTGGTGCCCAACCATCATTATAGCCACAGAGGCTGAAGTGGCTGGTAAAGTGAAACTTTTTTTTAAAGGTGAGTGCTAAAGTTTGGGAACCACTTGCCTAGTCATATACCCTGCCGTGACACAGCATATTGATGTGTCGATGGGGGCTGTACTGCATGCTGGGGGGAATAGATGTCACAAGGCAAACGGGAAGTAAAAATCTTTTTTACTTACTTATCCATAGGCCCTCTGGTTGACTATGTGTCTCCTTGGACCCACACCAGCCATGGAGCTGATGTAAGTCTAAGAAGAGCCAGGGGCATTTTAGGGCAGGATTATGGGGATAGGATCTGACATATGTGACTACTGCCAGATCCACCACTTCCATCCCCCAACACGCCCCTTGTTCTTTTTCTGAAATGCCCTGTCGCCCTCCCCCATCCCATGGACCATCTCTGCCAACGTATTCGCACTGGTGAAGCACCCAGTTAAGTCTGGCACGTGTGCAGAGCCACTGGCATTTTCAGTCAGAAGCTCTGTTGTGTGCGACAGTGTCCCAAGAGCTCTGCCATCTCTGGGCTTTTTGCGTCACATGATCCGATGATGCAGAAGGCCAATGAGATTGGGCTGATAATATACTTTTATAGACTTTTTTGCATAAAAAATCCTGTATGTGGATGTGTGCATTTATCATGTGTTTATATGTATAAGCATATAGTTATTGGTTTGTTATTGATTTGTAACATTTATAAAATATAATATTGAGTTATTGATTTGTTGAGTTTGTTTTCTTTGAGTATGTTGATATATTTGTTGCCGGTAATGAATTGTTAGTTGGACTATTTTTAAATACGATGTTGTATTTTGATGTTGTTGTAGCTGTTTTGTGCACAGGTCATCATGGCATATAAAAAAAACTTAAGTAACAGGGTGGTTGAATACACCTGCAGACATAAGATTCTGGAACTGAGCCAGAATTGTTTTCTTTGGTGTAAGTAAGGAGATGTGGCAGAGAGACTTTGCGCAAAATTACATACAGGCACCCATTAATTTGACTCAACCCGAGTGACGTGCTCAGATCTGGAGGGCCTCAAGGACCTCCTGAACGTGACTGGAAGTGTCTTTCAGATGAGACCAGTCCTGTGAGGCCTTCTAGATATTTAATTATCCTCAGAAATCAGAATCCATGAGGTGTGGTGGGGGGGGGGTGTCCTGGAACAGGTTCTTGTGGATACCGATGGTCCAATGGTGCTATGACCATGATCCAAAGGCAAGATATGTAAGCAGAAGAGAGATCAAAGTGCAGCTGAAGTCTTTCTTGCCACATCTGCCACAAATGTTCTTAGTACTGAAAAGAGAAACCAGTCCTTGAATCTCTCTCCCACCAACACACACCCGCCCTTACCATTCTTCTGGATCCTGGTGTGTGTGAATAATTTTTTTTTTAAACTTTGTACCTGCCTTTTCCTGAGACAGAGCATTGACCCATCAAGCAACTCAGAATTGTTTGTTCTGGCTGGCGGCAGCTCTCGGGGCATTGGGTTTTCTATGACCTATGAGGTGTTCCTATTTAACTGGAGATGCTAGGAGATAGCTTAGAAGCCTCGCATGCAAGCTATATACTCCGCCGCTGTGTTATCACCCCTCACAACAGGATCATGTAGTTATTGTCCCACTTTTCTGGCCAGCCCACATTGTTACCGCAATGTAATTCATTTTACTACACCTTTCTGTTCACCCCAAACCAAAATGTCACAAACATCATAGCTATGTTGTCCCTGCTAATTGGACTAAATGGCGCTATTTTAAAGTGGTGGTTCTCTTTTATTTAGCAGGAGGAGAACAATTGTCCCTGCTCACTTCAGCATAACATTTTATTTTTTTAGTGACTGTTTGCTGGTACATTTTTTCTTTTTCTTTTTTTTATTATGAGTCATTTGAGGGCAGAAAATCATTTTTTCATTTCCTTTCCTATATAAACTGCTTTGTGGACTTTTTACGTGGAATATGGTGCATAAATATTTTTAATAATAATAATAATAAATGCTAGTGTTGTACAAAAGAGTGAAAATTAAACCGAACGTATCCTGCTTACACTAGAACTCGCACAACCTAAAGCATGATACCTGCTATTGAACAACACAAACTTTTGCCAGTGTGTTTGCATAACAGTGTAATAGTAGACACAGTTAGTCAGTTACAACAGTTAGAAACAAAATGTTACTTAACATTTTGTACAACAAAATGTACAACAAAATGGTACAGTACAACAGATACTTTTCATTTTGATGATTCTCTGGATTCAGCCATTCCAGGTGACGGCTATAGAATAAGGCTGTATATGATATTGAATGAATGAATGAATGAACCTTTATTAGGCATAGATAGAGAAATCATAAAAGCAAACATAATTAGTCCTAATCCCGTTCATAAAAAACGGAGTTAAGATACTAAATTACTAATAAAACATTTACAGTTCAACATAAAATATCAACATTTTTGACAAATTACATTAAGAAGGCTTAGAAATTGCCAGTATGTATTATCAATCCACAATTCTGTTTCCGTTTCCCCATACACTCTCCAATCCACAGTGCTAGAGAGTTATAGCATTGCCGATGAAACAGTATTAATTTATAATTCATGGGCATCCCAAATGCTGCTGGAGGCAGCGGCATCAAAATAGCTACCACTGCATCCAGCAGGGGCAGGGATGCCATTGGAAGTCTCTTTGGGGGAAGGGGGCTTTTGCTCCTTCCCTGAGGAAAGCCCCAGGCCCCGCAATGGGGCTACTCAAGTCTGTACCAGCTATTTAGAAGCCGCTTGTTGGGCTTTGTAGCCTGACATGGGGAATAGGATCTGGTGGAGGAGACCTCCAGTGGTCCCTTCTCCCCACCCCAAAACACCTCCCGCCACACAGCAATGCTACTTACGACCAACGAATCCTTGTCATCTTCCTCCAGTGCTGAGGCCCAGCACCGACTGGCTCTGGCCCCGTGCCGGTGCTTCATATAATCCGTGTGCTGTAAACATGCTTTACGGCACATTTGCTACACCCAGCACCAGCGGTATGAGTGTACCGCTGGCACTAGATCCCTTAGGATTGGGCTCAACATCTAGCAAAAATAATCATAGATTTTCCTCTGGTTTATTTGTTTGCTTTGCTTTTTTATGTTCTTGCGGGCAGTTTGGGAAATCATAGCTCATGCTTTTGTTAGCAGATTCATTAAGCAAAAAGCACACGTCCTTGCTACACTCAGCTTTCCATTTACTTCTGGGCACTCAGAAAGACTGACTCAGCATCAGCATTTCAACACATTTCTTTGAAGATTATTCTAGTTTGTGGCCATGGTGTGGCACCATTATTTATCACGAGGTGATTGCCTTGAAGTAAATCCACTTTAGTTGGCCTGTATTTGTGATTTACTATCACATGGATCTTGCCAGCTTCTTTGTGCTGTCTTGTTTCATTTTCTTCCTTGCCTTTCCTCTCACTGGTTTTCCCAATTCGACTGCCTATTCCCGCGCAGGTTAGAATTAAAACTTTTTAAAAAAATATTACCCCTTGTCCTGACCTTTACTTAGCTGAAAATTCCAGGCCTCCTGTCAGCACGTGGTGTTCATGGCTGAAGGCTGGGCCGCAGCACACTAGGAAGGTTATTATTACTACTTCCTGCAGTGCCACTGGGCTCCCTTAATATATTTTTTCCCTGATTCTCCTCTTAGCATCAATGTGGCTGCAGTCACCATTTTAATTTCCCCTTAATGTCCTGGTCAGAGTGTTACTCTGGAGTAACATCTCATTGGAGACTTTATGGAGGATGGTGTCGTTAATTGTGTTGGCACTGATTGGAATTGTGTTCCTGCTGTATGCTGCTGTTGCCCAGTAAGTCCACCAGATGCTTGATAGCATCTGTGCTGTGATGGACCATTTCCGTCAATATCAACTGTATAATCTGCTCTCTAAACATCCCCTTGAACCTCAAGGTGAGCAAGAGAAGAGTATTCATCTACATATATATAGTACAGGTGGAGTCTCGGTATTTGTGGGTGTCGTATACTTGGTCTCACACTCCCAGGGTTTTGGGTGCTCAGAGTTGTTGGTTCTGAACCCTGGAGCCCTCAAAGATCCCTGTTCGGTAGTACTGCCACCACCCTGTAAGAGCCAGTGCCTCAGTCCAGGGACACCGAGACCCTCTAGGCTTAACTATATCCCTTGTAGGCACTGAGCACTTTCTTTACTTAAAGTCTCGGTCCTCAAGTTACTAGTCCACAATGAGGATTTTTGGTAGCTTGCTGAACGGCTAGGCAGGATTCTGAACCTTTGTCCCCAACAGACAATGAACCAACATGGTAAAAGGATTTTTACTTTATTAAGTACATAGGGTTACAAAAAGTTACAAAAGGCAGCAAATGCTAGAGGCATAAAAACTTCTAGGAAACATATCAGCATAAAATAATAAAGCTAACTGGCTATCTCTATTATTTCCTAACTCTCACCTGGGTCAGCTTCTTTTGTAGATCCTCAGTTACCTATGAGGCCACATGGTCCTGGCGGGGCAGGATGTGCACTCACCACCAATCTCACCAAGAGACAAAGACCAAAAACGAAGACAAAGAGCAAGACACCCCTTTGGGCTTTTCTTATACTTCTCATGCTACAGGATGATGTGACTCTGTACTTTTTTGAACTGACCAATCAGAACTCTTGGGGACAGAAACTTCTCGAAGTGGGGCTGGATGCTAGTTCTCTTAGTTCTCCCCCTCCCCACTGGGAATTCCTTGGCGCCTCTCTGGCTACTGAGGTGCTACATTTATCACCTTCCATTGAGTTGTAAATTCCTTGCAGCTAGGATGCAAGCCCCTTCTATGTTACTGGGTTACTTTGGTTCAGGCTTTGCCATGCTACTAGGCCTAAACTGCACATATTCATGACAGTGGGGAATCTATTCCTGGACCCTCAGTGGATACCGAAATCATGGATAATGAAATCTGCTGATTCCGACCCACAGGAACTCTGAACTTGACCATACCCTCATTCTGGTTGTGTTCGCTGAAAACCAGAAGTATCTTTTAAACTGCTCTGGGGGGTTTCAGAAGCCTGTAGAGGCCGCACACCGCCTCTGTGGACCACAGAAAGGCTCCAAGACACTACTGTAGAGCAGGGGTCTCCAAACTTTTTGGCCAGAGGGCCGCATCAAATAGAGGGCTAGAAAAAAAATTTAAATATAAAATTTATGTAAATAAATTAGAGATGAAACTTAAATGAGTGAATAAATGAATGAATGGGCTTATTCATTCAACCTCTCTGGCCCTTAGAACACCCTCCAGATGCAACCAGAGCACAGCTCCAATCATGTTCAGCCAAGTGGGCCAGAGGCTTTCAGGGGACAAGAGGCTGGCTGCGGGCTGGATAGAGGATTGCCGCAGGCCGCATCTGGCCCCTGGGCTGGGGTTTGGAGACCCCTGCAGTAGAGCATCACTGGTGGCGTCCAAGAGCTCTGGTCCTGCTTCCACCACAGATTTGGAATCAGTGGTTAGGGAGTCTGGACCTGTATTTTTTTGATAGAAGAAGTTACTTTTGTCTTACTCCAGAAAGTCTCCTTGTTCTGGAGGAAGGGAAAATGTGGATTCCACCCACTATCATCAGGAGTCAGGGAACACAGAGGAGGACCGTAAATAGCATGAAACATACTTTATGAGCGGGAGAAGACCAGTTGGTCCAAGATCTGAATAGATCAGTTCTTATCAGGAGAGGTACACTCATAGCTGTGTCATAGGATATTCAGAAATTTGCAAAGCTACAGTTAAGAGGAATCTTTCATCTTTCTAGAAAACCAAAATAGTAAAATACCGCTCTGCTGTGGATGAAATGTCTATAAAAGTTGCATTCAGAGTGAAATTAAAAAGAAAAAAAATCATAACCCTTTCTTGAAATGTTTCTTGGAAGTAAAGTTCAAACTGCTCAAGCCTCAAGCATTGTCAATTTAGAAGGCAGCTGCTAAATCATTTACATAATATTATCACATCAAGGCAGAGTGAAATCCAATTCAGCAGCTTTCACACATAGTGTTTTTTGAAGCCTGAAAATTCTAGAGAAGAAATAATCAATGATAACATACAGAAATATGACTGGACACCGTTTTTTGGGGGGCGGGGGAATCAAATCTTACAAACTGCTCATGAGAATGTTGCCTAGATTTTGATAGAGCTATTTTAACAGCAATATGTAAAAAGGAACAGCAGGAAGAGAATGTACACTTATCATAGCTTTCATATTTTATATAAAATATATATTTTATGAATCAAAACACAGTAGAATGAGTGAAACTAAGCAAATTTGACATACAACTATAAAAATGGAAACTTCCCATTGTTCCTTATGTATATAAATTAGTTGGTTCTATTCATTCCATAAAGTTTGCAGCTACAGTCAGTGGGCTTGTTAAAGTAATTAGTATGATGGATGAGAATAAATGTCCCTGCATAGAAAAGTATGTACAGCTGTGTCTCTTTATCCATGGGGGTTCTGTTCTGGAACCCTCCATGGACAGCTGAAACCACAGATAAGGGCAAATGCCTATCCCCGTGGTCTGGGGGGCCACCACCCCTCAATAGATGAGGGAAGCCCCATACCCTTTGCCTCTTGTCCCTGGCTTCTGCTGAGCTCACACTGAGCTCTGCAGGGGAAAAAAAACAACAACTCTGCTTCTGGTTTCACAGAGAAACCAGAAAAGATATTTTAAATGCCTTATAAAATTTTAAAAAGTCACTTCTGGAAGTAGTGCTATTTTACTTGCAGGGCATAGTCTGAGTTTGGCAGAGGCCTGGGACGGACATCCTCAACCTCTGCAGAACTCAGAAGCCCCTCCAGAGGCAAGAGGATCTTTGTGGGGGTGTGAGCGCTGGGGGGGGGGCCCTGGACCCAATCCATGGATAAGTGAATTTGAGAATCTGTGGATATGGGGCCCCTCTGTACCTCATAAGAGTAAGGTGCTCAGATGAATCAAGATATTTTATAAGAAAAATATATGTCTAGCCTTTTTTCTGCATCAGTAGGTTCGGAAAATTACTATTTTTGGTTAATTTATCGTACTTCTGTATATGTGTGTGTGTGTGGAATCCTGATAGGAGGTACTTCTGGTACTGACACCATATTCTGGAACACTATATTTCGCTCAAAACGATAAATTTCATTATGTAACAATAGGAAGCAGATAAAATGAATTAATTTAATGCTCTGTAGACATCAAGATCAAGTTGATGGCTGGAGCTCCCTGAGAGAGATGTCCAATATTCTTTGCCTGTTATTCTGCAGGACCAGAATAACAACCGCTAGTGAGAGTATAGACATTTGCAGCTTATTATAGCAATTGCATGACACAAATAATTATGTTCCATATATAATCTTTTTTTTGTCAGTGGAAACAAGAAATGAGATTTTAATTGCCAGAGGATTTACAAAATAATAATCTTTGGTGATTGGACTGAGTTTGAAGCTCACCCGCAGAGGCTACTTAAGCTGTCGTGAAGAGGAATGTATCATCTTCTGCGACTTGCTGCTTTCTCTATTCTCTGTTACTAAAATATGCTTGCTACAGCCCACACAGTTCAGAAAGAAGGCGTGTAATCTAACTGTGTTTTCTCCAGTAGGATGATCACTTCTCATCAATACATACTCACCATTTCATATTTGTAGGATCAGGCTGGTCTTAAGAGCTGTGGTGCCCAATTGGAAACAGTTTTTTCAGGGCCCCAGGTTCACAGTCAAGGTCTGTAGAATCTTATGGCCCAATCCTATCCAACTTTCAAGCACTGCTGCAGCCACAATGCAGTCCCAAGGTAAGGGAATAAACATTCCCTTAACTTGAGGAGGCTTCTGTGACTGCCCCCTCCACCACAGGATAAAACACACACCCCACTGGCACAGCTGCACCAGTGCTGGAAAGTTGAATAGGATTGGGCTCTCAGATATGTCTCTGTGGTAGAATGGAAAGCAATCAAAATGCATGCTTAAAAAAGGGCATGTGAGTTAATGAACCAAATAGATCTAAGCACACTTTAATATAAAAATTTCATACATGTAAGCCCACAAGTAAACAAACAAAAATGTGTTGATGACCTTTGAAAAGTAAATAGTAAATAATAGTAATTACTCTAGTGTGAGGGCCCCTTGGACACAGGGCCAAACAGAACAGTTGGTCCAATTGGTTTAAAGCTGGCCCTGTATAGAATTTTACCTGCTTCTTCCTGTCCTTGTTCACCAAGGGTCAGAAATAATTTATTTAGAGAGAAGGTAAGATCTAGGAAAGTGGATCCTTAGTGAGGGGCTGTAACTCAGTAGTAGAGCACATGCTTTGTATACAGAAGGTTCCAGATTCAATCCCTGACATGTGGATTAGAGCTGAGAAAGACTCTATCTGAAACGCTGGAGTTCCACTGTCAATGTGGATGGACAATACTGAGCTAGTTGGATACATGGTCTGTCTTGCCCATGCTACTACTATTGTACTGCTTGCAATTAGGCTTCCTGATGTGTTCGTGGTCCATCGGTCAAATTCTTAGTAGATGGAGAAATAAAAAGAAAAGTTGTAGGGAATATACGTACCTGGCTTGCAAGTGCTTGCATTCCTGATCTCCTGCTGTTAGCTCACAATCCTCTGCATGTCTACTTAGAAGTAAGTTCAGTTGTATTCAGCGGGGCTTACTCCCAGGAAAGTGTGTATAGCACTGTGCAGCCTAAAGGAAATTTAGGAAATTTAGGATATTACTTCAGATGATGACCTATAAAAAAAACCCAGTCTCCTCTCTACTTGCACAATTCTCTGTAACTTGTCAAGGTACAAAGTATTAATTTGGTTGATTTGGCTCTTTACCAGTGCTGATTGCTCAGTTGCCTCAAGCTGTTTAATTAACTAATGCCCATTAGTGTCCAGCAAGAGCTATATTTATTCTGGTAAAGGACAGTGTTTGTTCCTATTTTTGTCTTGGTGGCATTTTTGAAATAAAATATGTACAAGTCTGTTCAAAAGATGAAACATTATCATGCAATGCAATCCTAAGCTTGTTTACTCAGAAGCAGGTCCCATTGAGCCTGGAGACAGACTCACTTTCTAGTAAATGTGCTCAGTATTTCAATTTTTAGCCTTAATCTCTTTTGTTTCATTTTTTCTTTTGCAGTATTTGCAAATATTTGAAGCGCACGTCTTGTGTTGCTTAATGTAATTTTGGAATTAATGCATTATGAAATTGTACCAAGGCTGGAAAACTCAACAATTGCTGCTGGCAGAAATTTTTAAAGAGCCAGGTACTCTGACTAGTATTAGATGTATCAGATTTGTAGATGTGCAGGTGGTGAAATAAGTGGTCCTGCACGCACAATCCTTCATGATCCTGCATGCAGCGCAATGGGGAATTTGACCCTGTGCCCCCAATATACTATAGTCTGGTGGCATAGCTACAGGGGACAATACAGTAAGTTCTGCAGGTGCTGCAACATGCTGTACAAATGGCCTCTCCCACTTGCCTTTGGAGCCATTCTGGACATCATTTTCCCCTTACCCCTAGTAATGCCCCAGCTTGTCCAGTGCGGCTACTCAGATCTGTGCCAGCTATTTAGCTGGTGCAAGTCCAAGCAGCCCCATGTAGAGTGTTGCTCTGCTGATTCCTCTCCCCTCCCAGGCCTGATCTACCCTGTTCCACCCTCCCCCATCCAGAAATGCCCCTCTCAGCCTCCGTTCCATCCTTCCACCACCCCTCTGCCACCCGATGTGTCTCTTACCTCTGCTGGCAGCCAAATGTCCAGATGCAGCACCAGTGGGACAGCACAGGCCTCTCTGCTGGCACTGCTTACTCTTTGGGTATCATAAACGTGCTTTGCAACACATGTGACCAACACAAGACCATTGTGTTGGCGGAGAGGAAACTTTGTATTATGCTGTGAATTGGAACAAGAGTCTCCAATAAGAACTCTTCTTTCCTCCTGACACCCTGTAAATAGTTTTGCTTATTTTCACAAAGACGGGGTTGATTTTTGCAGGGGGTGAAAAATTTTGCACAACATAATCCCCCTGTGATTCAACCTTTGTTGTAGATGCCTAACTTTTGAAGATATACATGTATATACAGTAGAACCTCCAAAGTTGACCATCTTTCTATATTGACCACCTCCTTAAGTTGACCTCATTTTCACAGTATGAACAGACACTGCATATACACTATGGGAGACCAACCTCTCTATATTGACCACCTCTGTAAGTTGTATCTTGACCACTTCGATCATTGCACAGAGTATTAATTTACCCTCCGTAAGTTGCCCATTGAACGCGATACTGTGGGCCTGTGTTTTGTCTGGTTTGTCCCATCTTGGAAAAGCAAGAAGCCATGCGACAATCCCTCCCTTACTCCTGCTAGCGCGTATGCGAAAGAGTTTTTATAGGTGGGCACACTGCACATTGCCAACAGACCCGCTCCGGCTGCCGATTGTTCCTGGACATGTACCAAGTTGTGAGGGACATGAGGTTGCTTGTGCATAGTGAAGCCACTGTCCTTTCACTTTGGTTCTCATCACTAGTGCATTACTTTACACTTATATTGAAACACTTGCTGCCTATTCTCCCGGTTTGAAGAGATCCTTCTGGAGCACTTCACAATCCCTTCTGGTCTTCACCACTCAGAAAAGTTTAGTGTCATCCACAAACTTGTCCACCTCCCTGCTTATCCCTGTTTCCAGGTCATTTATGAAGATGTTGCAAAGCACCAGTCCCAGGACAGATCCTTGAGGCACTCCACTTTCCACCTCTCTACTTTTTTTTGTCAATTGCCCATTGACACCCACTCTCTATTTCCTGGTCCTCAACCAGTTCCCAGTTCATGAGAGGACCTCTTATCCCCTGACTGTGGAGTTTTCTTAACAGCTTTCAGTGAGGGACTGTATCAAACACCTTCTGGCATCTAGTGAATCTGAGGAGACCCAGTGGAGGCCAGGCAGCCTAAGTAAAAAAGTGTTTTTGGTTTTTTTACTATGTAGCATGCTATGTAGCTATGTAGCATGCTACATGCTATGGGCTGGCAAGGGATAGCATTGGTCTGCCTGTCTGCTATGAAACCAGGTATTTTTTTTTAACTTACAATTTTTTTAAGCTTATGAATTTTCAGGGTTTTTTTTTAAACATTGATTGTGGGCTGTTTATTCTCTGTCTCTTGATATAGATATAGATGATATAAATAGTAAGCATCACAAGAGGATAAATTCTCGTTGATATTTGCAATAACACTTCTTAAAAATCCAATCTAAATAATAATGTGGCCTTGCATTTGTTGTCCTGGGAACGAAACATGATAATATTTAAATGCCTTTTCCCCATATGTTGACCACCTCCCTATGTTGACCAATTTCCTCCAGTCCCTTGGGAGGTCAACTTAAAGAGGTTCTACTGTATTTTGACTGGATGTTGGTGGCTTATTTATTTAAACAGAGGTATAGCAAAACCTGTTTATACTAAGGCAGAGTGAAAATTTACAAGTCAGAGCACTTCTGCAGACTTCTCTCGTGACCACACTTTTATTTATCTAATGCTATTTCTAATGAATTTCTTGTTTACTGAAATTGTGAGTCATGATAATAACTCCCATGAGCTTCAACTATCATTTACTAGAAAGATGTCTAACCTTACATTTGAAAATCACTATATCCTCCCTTGTCTCTTGTTCTGCTTTGTCAGAGCTGGAGTACAAGTTATCGCTAGGGACTTGTTCTACTTGGGCTAACAAAATTGTGATTGTTTCTAAAAAAATACATGTGTGAAGTATATTGGTGGTGTCTGATGCTAATTAAATCCAGTGTCCTGTCTCTGACAGTGACCAATTCCAAATGCCCCAAAATTCATAATAACAAGGTGTTATTAAATGAAGAGCACAATAGAGTCCTAAAAGTAACTATAGTTAAAATTAATAAATAATGGAACTGTGATTTACTGAAAGGTCACAGGGATTATCATCTCATAGAATCAAAGAATTACGTTGAATGTTAGAGTTGGAAGGAATGTTGGAGGTCACGTAGTCTAGCCAGGGTGACCAGTTGTCATAACCACAAAAGAGAACAAAGCACCCCAAAAATGTAGGACATCTAAGAAAAATGTAGGCCATCCAAGACAACACTCTAAAAAAACACTCATGTATATTGATTTCATGGGGTCAATTTAAACACTATTATTTATAAATACATTTAAAACTATATTGCACGTAATTTATTACATATACTTTGTTAATTGTAAGAAGGCTATGAACTGCCTGCAGGGGCCACTCACAGGGAAAAGGAGGGCATTTAAGTTCTTTTCCAGGACAGGATATCTCCTTTATTCTCAGGAGCCACATTATTTTCCAGGCAGTGGGGCTAGAAGTGTATGTTGTTTCATAAGCTGAATCACTCATGAGAACTTTGCTCCATCTAGCCATTAGGGCTCCACTATTATAGAGCAAATGTACTTGGGCTTAGCCAGGGCACTGCATAAGTGATCCAAAAGAGAAAACTGAGAATTAAAGTCCAATATATTCCAGTACTGGGAAGGAGCAGGCTGGAGGTCTCCTTGGGGGTAAGCAGACTTTTGTTCACTTATCCCGTGTAAAGCCCCAGCCTGCTCAATAGGACTACTCAATCCGCACCTGCCAAATGGTTGGTGCAAGTCCGAGAAGCCCCATGTAGGATTCAGCGTGCTCCAGCTCCAATGATCTTGCCCCTGCCTGGGCCCAATCCACTCCCAATTCTTTTCTCCCCTGCTCTGTTAACCCCCTCCCCTAGCCCTCCCCATCACCCCCAGCCCTTCCCCAGTTCTCCCCCCATCTGCCCTCGCCCCATCTCTTTCTCCTTGCGCCCACTCCTGCCCCATTCCACCCTTCCCCACTTCTTTCCAGCCCCCTATGCAGCCTTATCTATGGTGGAGGGTGTCCCTAGTTTGTCATCACATGGATCTGGCCGCTTATCACTATCCAGGCCATGCTTCCAGCATTGTCACATTTGCGACAGCCAGAAAGGATATTACCCTACACACGTTCCGGCAGCTTAGGATATAAGAACATAAGAAGATATGCCAGATAGGATATAAGAACATAAGAAGAGCCCCACCGGATCAGGCCAAAGGCCCATCTAGTCCTGCTTCCTGTATCTCACAGTGGCCCACCAGATGCCTCAGGGAGCACAAAGACAACAATATACCTGCACCCTGATGCCCTCCCTTGCATCTGGGTCAGACCATGTGTTTCTATTTCTATGGGATGTTCCCAGGAAGAGCTGCACCAGTGTTGCTTTATGAGGATGAGCATCTGGCCCTTTTTTGTGCTGCCATCAGTGCACCATTGGTGTATGGTTGCTGGGACATGTGTAGGATATGACGGACATTGCACACGAATGTCTGTGATGTTGGTGCAGCATCCAAATAGGATTTGTGCCATCAGAAAATCTAACATGGCCGCATTTCATTTCAAAACAAAGCAGCTCTTTAAAACTAATGAAAGTATTTGTTAGAACAAAATTGGAAGGAGAGGTCAGGACAGTCAAATCTCTTCTGTATGCATGGAGGTCATTTAGAACCACTATAATAGCTCAGTTAGAATGTATTCTACAGAATACAGGTTCAAACCACCAAGTTAATGCCAGAGTAGTTAATGAGCAAACTTGAGGAAGGGACAAAAAGCTAGAAGTCTGCCTTTAAAAAGTGGAAGTCTTTTCTAAATGGGAATAATAAAAAGAAGAGCAAACTCTATGAAGGCAAAAAAAAAAAAAACAGTTGAAGGAAGCAAAAATATATGAGGACCATATTTCTTAGAAACCTTAAGAAATCTGGGTTCATTTTTCTTCAGATAACAGTATTTATGGTTTTTCTTTATGGATTAGTATCTTGGTGATGAATATAATTTGTTATTCATATATTTTTTGTTAATAAAACTTTAAAAATATATTGAAAACTTTCTCAAAAGCAGGCAACTTGTTGTGTAGGTGGTTAGACCATATTAGTTGAACTAGGAAAGGATTACTGAAGAGAATTGCATCTATCTTCATGTGGACAATACTGGACAGATAACCACTTTTCAAGGAAGATGACTGAAGAGCTAATGCCCCAAACCTATCCTCGGCTGGCCGGTCAGGTGCTGTGGTGCTCTCTGTGGGCCAGCCGGGGACCATGGAACAACAGAGAGGTAAGTAAATGACATTCTTACCTACTCTATTGTGCCACAGCCCCCAATGGGTCTGTCTGGTTCTCCACCAGCTCTTTGGATGGCACAAGTCTGAGTGGACTGAAGGGGCCGTGTCGAGGCCAGTTGGGGGTCATAGGATTTTGGTGGCGCCATTGCCATCAAAACCCATTTCCTGCTCTCCCTGACATGCCTCCCAGCAGCCCTGATACCTGCCCCAATCATGCCCCTCTCCACCCCAATCCTCCCCTTCCCCACCCACAGCCCACCCCCTCTGCCAATTCACCTCCTCTTGTTACCCTGCACATGCCCGATCTTGTCTGATCTCGGAAGCTAAGCAGGGTCAGGCCTGGTTAGTACTTGGATGGGAGACCGCCTGGGAATACCGGGTGCTGTAGGCTTATACCATAGTCTTTCAAGACTGAAGGTTGCCAACCATCGAGTGGCATACACATGTTTGCCAACCTTTCACACATTGTTGCTGCAGGTGGACTGGCAATGGAGCGGGTCTTCTGCTGATGAAATGCTCATTCCATCAGTAGAAGGCACCCACAGGATTGGGCTATAAGTGAAATAGAGTGATGAGATGAAGCTTTAGGGCTATTGACAAGTTAAAAATGAACAAATCATTGGGTCTGGGTGACATTCACCTGAAAGTTTTTAAAGAATTAAAATGAAGAATTATGATCTTCTGAATAAAAATAAACAACTTGTAATTAAAATGACATATTGCAGAAATGGAAAGAACCAATATATCTCTGAATTTAAAAAGATACCTGTGGTAGCCAGAACAGTACAGTACAGAATCATTTGCTTAACATGTTTCCGGAGTAAATTGGTGGATAAATTGCTGGATAATTACTGGAAACTAGAATCAAGGCCAAACCATCCACGAGGCCAACTGAAGCGACTGCATCAAGCAGCAGATAATTGGGTAAGGCGGACAGCATTTGTCATGCTGTTTCAGGTGTCAGGATGTCTTGGGCCAGCCCTGGCAATAATTATTCGATGTGTAAAAGAATGACCTGCACTGAGGAAAAACCAACATGGCTTCTCCAAAAATAAGTTCTTCCTCACCAACGTTTTAGAAATATTTGGGTTGGATTCAAAGAACTGTGAGCAGAGTTGCTAGTGTTGATCTGCAAAGTCCTTGTACAGGATTTTCTTTCGCTTTTTTCATGCAACAGCTTAGAGCAGTTGCACGAGAAACCTTTTTTGTGCCTTGACCCCAATAAATAAATAATAAAGTATGAGACTGGGGACCCACTGTTGGTCCTGCCCCCTCTTGGGACTCTATTCATACACAATCCACCCCTGTCACATCCTTCCAGCACTGTTCACTGTAACCAAATATTCTTATTAGAGAAAGCAGAAAATGTTACCATAACACTATGGTAATGAAAATGTTACCGTAGCATTATGGCAGTAGTGCAAGCCATTTTAGCACCTGAGCAGAACTGGGACACAATCTGCTAAGAACCTGAGCAGGACTGGGACACAATCTCCTGGAATCTGAAGGGCTACACCAGATGCCTCCCCCTTTACCTGCTGGTGCTCTAGTCCAGTGTTCATCAACCTTTTTCATTCCCTTAAGTTGCTGCAACCCCACAACTTAGGCTTTGTGACCCCATTTGGGTTCCAGGCCCAAGGCTGAAGAACACTGGCTTAGCACAAAGTGTAAACCAATGCTTCTTTGTGCGCAGGTGAAAATGGGTAGAACACAGTCATGAGTTAAGAGATGTCAAATCAAATTTGCTGCTGAGAAATCTGAGTAATATTTTGTTTATGAATTTATTTATTTAGACTGCAGTTGTTTTTAAAGATACTATAGATACCTCCTAATCAAGGTAGAAAGGTTTTGTTTTGTTTTAAATTAGGCTGCAATCTTATACACACTTTCCTGGATTTAAGCTCTACTGAATGCAGTGGAACTTGCTTCTGAGTTGACAGACATAGGATTGCACTGTCAAATAATTTGCCTGAAGAACAGTGGATTATCAAGAGTGCACTAGTAGCCAACACACATTTATAAGGGGTTTTGTTTTAAACAGGAGTGTCACTGTTTCAGTGTGCTTTGTGCTTTTAACCCACTTTTGCCAAACCCGAGATCATCTGATACATCACCTACATAGAAGCAATGAACCAAGAGGAGCAGTAATTAACCCTTTCACTGCATACTGTTTCCCAGTGAAAATGCTCCTCCCCACCTGCTTTTGTCCACACAAAAGATACTAGCAGTGTTATAGCTAGAGGGTGCGCAAAGCGTTAAATTTTGCAGGAGCCTGAATGTACAGTGCAAGTACCCCATCCCCTTTGGAGCCATTCTGGGTGGTGGGAAGCTATTCACCTTTGTTTTGCTCCTACCACCCTGAATGGCTCTGAGGGGGAGGGGCCAGTTGCATGCTGCAGGTGAGGCTCCCTGCAAAACTTAGTGCTTTGCACCCCCTCTAACAACACCACTGGATATCAGGTCCATGCACTGGTAGCTCTCTATTTCTGCAGATGTATGTTTACCCATATTTGAAATAGTGAGACTAAAAATTAGTACCAGAAGTGTGATTTGTGTGGGCTCATATTTAAAATAATGCAATTATGATTAATGTGACGATCACATAAACAGACTGCATCAATAGTCAATCAAGTTAGGTGCTGGGGGAGGGGCTTTTGTGTGGATTGTTTTTAAGTCCCAAGAATGAGGGGCTTCCAGCTTCTCCTCCCCTAACCCTCCACAAAGCTGTGAAACCCCCCACCAGCATACCTTATAAAGCAGTGGTTCTCATCCTTTTTAGCCCGGGACCCACTTCTGAGAATGACAATTTGTCTGGGACCCACCGGAAGTGATGCCATCAACCTGGAAGTTATGTCGTAGCCGGAAATGACATCATCAAACAGGAAGTGACATCACTGTGATGTCAGAGCTGGAAGTGATGTCATCAAGCAGGAAGTTCTTGCCTAGGAACTCAAACTGCAAATGACAAGTGAAAGTATTCCAGCTCAGAAGCTTCTTCCTGTTCTCCCTGCACTTACTACTATTGCTATCAAGCAAAAAGAATAAAAATAAAACAACATCTGGAACAAAATATTTGTGTATTTACTACTGTTTTTATTTCTGTCTTTATTTACAAAATCTCTAGCTACTTAAACTGTTTGTGAACTTTTTGTTGAAAAGCAGTATGTAAATACTGTTATTAATTTTAATAATAATAATACTTCTTGTATTACACTTGAAACTAACTAACACTGATATGGATGTTGATACTGTGCTCAGTATGGTCAGAAGCAAGTGCACCCTACTCATGCACCTCAATACAAGAAGTAGCTTGAGCTAAATAAAGGAAATAAGAACAGTAGTATCCCCCCCAGAAGGAAGATAAGGAGAGACACCTCCCCTCACCTCCCCCTCTCAGCTGCTCACCTAAGCATGCCTACTCAGAATTAACTCCCATTATTGGCAATGGGGCTTACTCCCAGGTAAGAATAGACAGGATTGCAGCCTAACAGAGAAGTAAGAACAGGGGAAGGGTGCCCATCAGAGAGGCGGGGGGGGAGGGGAGTGGAGCATCTCCCTCAGAAGGAAGATAAGCAGGGACACTTCCCTTCACCTCCCCCAAGCCTAAGCATGTCTACTCAGAATTCTCCCGTTATTGGCAATGGGGCTTACTCCCAGGTAAGCAATGGGGCTTACTCCCCCACATGCCAGGCTTACCCCTCTCCTCCCCCCTCCTAGCTGCTCTCTTGGCAGCCAGGCAACCAGGGATCCCCCCTTACCCCAGCAAAGATGTAAAGAGAGGACGTGCTGTCCGGGGCAGGAAAGGATCGCGGCTTCCAGAGAGGGAGAGATGTTGCAGAGGAGGAGACTCCTACAAAGAGCCCTAGAAGAAGTGCTGGGAGAGAGGGGGCAGCAGTTCCATAAGGGGTGCGAATGGCAGTGGGGTGTTGGCGGTGGCAATGCTGCTTTCAAGGCAGGCTCACAAGAGGGGAGATCGCGCGGGTCTGCCTCTACTCACCGGAGCCCCGTGTTCAGGTCTCCACCCACACTCTCCAGCCCAGTCCAGCTGTGGGGGGGGGGGTGGAAGCTGCTCTGTCTTGCAACCCCAAGACAACCCATTCCGTCCAGGCAGCTGAGCTGACAGAGGTTGGTGGGGAGAAGCCTGCCTGGCTCTTCCAAGTCTCTCCCTGTCCTTCTTTGCCACACTCCGCGATTTGCCCCTCCTGAGGGAAGCCTCCGAGTGCAGAGGGAGGTCCAGCTGGAAGGCAGCAGCACGCTGCTTTCTTTGCGCATGTGCAAGCCGCTCTTAGTTACTTCGCAATGCCGGGAAGTTTTAAATGGTGATACCCAGGCTTTTCCCTCTTCCAAAATGGCGCCGCCAGGTCTTTTGCCATCTTCCAAGATGGTGGCCGCCAGCTTCTCGTGACCCACCAGAAATTGCATTGTGACCCACCAAGTGGGTCCCGACCCACAGTTTGAGAACCGCTGCTGTAAAGGGTCCGCAACAGTGCGCAGACCTCTTCAGCAGCTTTGCAGCATCATGCAGAGTCACAATGAATCCATCACTCATTTTTTCATTGGAGACTCTGCTTAGTGCTATGCGACCAAAAATCTATTCATGGCCCCCAGTGGTCTTTTATGGTATGAGTACCAAGTAGAAACTGCCTGAAACAGCTTTTGCATGGGTCGACCTTAGTCTGATTCAGGCAAGGCAGTTCTTACAAGTGATTGCATGTATTTGCAGATTTGTTAAAATGCTATTTTCTGCATTCCCTTTCATTTAAAAAATAGAATGCTTTTAATATGTTAAATAAATTGTTTTTAGTACTTGAACCAGAACTATGCTATTATTCTTCATCAGTGTCACTGAGTACAGTTGAAGAGTCTGTGAGAGTAAGTGAGAAGCGGGCATGAAAATAGGCCTTTTTTCTAACAGTCCTTTTATCTACTTGAATAAGTGCTGAGCCAAACTGAGGGTGTTTCATGCTGCTCAAAATGTATTCCCCGTTTTCAGTTATTTGGGGGGGTGGGACTCTCAAAAAGGAGCAAAAATTTCTGAGCACAGAGGGATTGTGTCCCCCTTCCCTGGTAACTGAACCAGTGCTCCCCCCCCCTTTTTTTTTTTTGCCATATTCACTGTGGCAGTGAAATCTCTGTATTACTGCTTGACAGAACAGAGAGCATTAGAACACATGTTGCAATGTAGATTCAAACACTGAATATCTAGTTTGTGGCATACCACACTGTGCTATGCTTTCCCTACCAAGATAGGGAATGGATCTCCATATTGCCAAGGCAACTCAACAGTGTCCCTTGTCTTGCTGCATGGTGATAGCTGGCTGGCTGGCTGGCTAACTGAAAGCACGGCCACAGCATAGGAATGTAACTTTATTGGATAACGTAACTTTATTGGATAACTTTCATGTATAATGTTTCATATCCCACGCTATTTGTGGAGTTTTGTGACGTCATCTTGCTCTTATGCTGTGATTCTCGATTGCCTAGGACCATGAAGTGAGGGAGAGAAGAAAATGTGAGCTGCTATGCAGCCTAGGGGAGACAAAGTGGCTATCATCTGCATTGAAAATGAGTGCATTTGGGGGAGGGGGAGCAGAATTGATCTGTATTTAATTACCCTTTGGAAAAAAAAAATACCCTTTTCTCCTTGGAAATTTTATAGAAGAAAATCTGATACAACACTAGTGTCATATCCAGTGTATTAAAAAAAAAGAAGACTGTGTTTGTTAGATTTCCATGTGGAGGGAATTTTTTATTTGGGGAAACATATTAGGAGCACTGTGACTTTTGAGTTGTTCTACTGTCTCATCCATCAGGCTTATTCACTTCTCTTACACTATCTTTACCCTGATGTTATGTTTACCTTTTTTCCAACTAAGGATGTGGTGACATCTTGCTTACTTATGGTCTAGAATGGATGGTTGTCACTGCAAACTGGTCTTGCAATTTTTAGAAGTTATAGAACCTGCCTCTTGTCAGTGCAATCATTTTTACAGCACAATTCTAAGCGTGTTTACTCAGAAGTAAGTCTCACTATGTTCAATGGGGTTTACTTTCCAATAACATCTGCAAGAGGGATCTGAAGGCCTTAGGAATGGACCTCAACAGGTGGGGAACCCTGGCCTCTGAGCGGCCCACTTGGAGGCAGGCTGTGCATCATGGCCTCTCCCAGTTTGAAGAGACACTTTGCCAACAGACTGAGGCAAAGAGGCAAACAAGGAAGGCCCATAGCCAGGGAGACAGACCAGGGACAGACTGCACTTGCTCCCAGTGTGGAAGGGATTGTCACTCCCGAATTGGCCTTTTCAGCCACACTGGACGCTGTTCCAGAACCTCCATTCAGAGCGCGATACCATAGTCTTTCAAGACTGAAGGTTGGCAACACACAGTTTCCAATAAGTGTGTATAAGATTGCATCTTTCCTCTCTTCTAAGAGTTTATAGGATTGCAGCCTTAGGGTCAAATCCTATCCAACTTTCCAGCCCTGGTGTAGCCATGCCAATGGAATGTGCACTTCATCCTGTGGTGGGAGGGTAGTTATGGTGAACAAATCTAAACCATTTACTCTGCCATTATATTATTGTTAAGAATATTTTTATACTGCTTTTCAATGAAAAAAGTCAGAAAATGGTGAACGTAGCAAAATAAATATCTCTATATTCATAAATATATCTACATGTGATCCTATATTTGCTTCTTTAATACACATACCATGTTTTAAATATTTGTGTACTTCTAATATTTGAAACCCTACAAGTTTTAAAGAATAATAGTGTAGTTTATTTATGTAGGTGGTCAGTTCTACCAACTGCTGTGACACACAGAAATTGGCTCTTTTTGGAAGTTTTCCAGTCACTTTTAATGTTTCTTCATATGGGTACCACTTCATTCATTCATCATAGCCGGAAGTCTTAGCTCTTTCATGAGTAGCACCTTTTTTATCCTTCCTGGATTCTGGTGACAGCATACAAAGATCAGCAGTTCTTTCATATGCTACAGGGCAAAAGAAAGATTGAGGTTTTTCATTATTCACTACCGGAAGGATCTTATCATGTTTGAAATCTGTATTGTACTAGCTATGCTAGCTGCTCTGTTGGAGTTTGGACCCAAAGTTGCATTTTGATGGTTGGTTTGTGGAGCGGCATGCTTTTTTTGCCCTTTCTGTTCACACTTTCTCTAACTGTAGAATTTCTCATCACTGGAAAAGTGATGAGCTTTTCCACAAAAGCAAAAGCTTTTCCAGCTTTTGCACATCTTTTCATCTCTCCTTTCCTGACCAAGGCAGCTAGCTATTAGTCACAAATACCACCTTTATTCTCCTCCTCATTTATGTTCTTCTTGAAATCTCCCTAATTCCCATGCCTCTTCCATAGCGTATGGACCATGGAATAACTGGCACAGAATGGAGTGGGCATGAAGCAGGTACATTTATTGGGAAAAGTTGCCAAAATTCAGCTTAGCTTTGTTAAACTTTTCACAGCCTTGTAGAGCAGTGTTTCTCAAACTGTGGGTCACAAGCCAATTTCATTATTTTATTTTTAATATATTAGACTTGCTGCTGCCATGGTATGTGACTGCATTTGGGGAAATGTTACAGATGTGTACTCTGAACAGTATACTACGTATATGCTTTTAACAATTAACAGTATACTACGTATATGCTTTTGAACAATACTCCTACGTATATGCTTTTAACAATGATAGTCAATGGGACTTACTCCTGGGTAAGTGTGGGTAGGATTACAGAGTAGGATTGTTAAAAATTTTCCTACTTGATGTTGTCACTTCCGGTCATTTCATCACTTCCGACAGATTCTCATTCTAAAAAGTGGGTCCCAGTGCTAAAAGTGTGAGAATCACTGCTGTAGAACAATGGTTCACTATTAGTATGGTGCACTATTAGTATGGTGGTAAAATGCATCTGCTTAAAATCTTTTTATAGATTAGTGATAACCATGATATTTTGAATGGCCCTTTAATCAAGGTTGTGATAATTGGGTGTTCACAGGGGTCCAAAATCTTTAATTAATGAAAACTGGTCTTATTTATTCTTTGGGTGATAAAGGTGAGACATAACTAGTTGTTATATCCAATGTGAAAGTTCTGAGTTCTGTGAAAATTTGTTTGAGAGCCTTATCAGAACAAGCAATAGGCTGTATATCTGTATCTTTAACTTGGGGTGCAATCCTAACCCCTTATGTTAGTGCTTTCCAGCACTGGCACAGCAGTACCAACGGGACACGTGCTGCATCCCGCAGTTTGGTGTTACTCACGGAGGCCTCCTCAAAGTAAGGGAATGTTTGTTCCCTGACCTCAGAGCTGCATTGCCCTTATGTCAGTGCTGGAAAGCACTGACATAAGGGATTAGGATTGTGCCCTTGGTTGTTTAAACTTTACTCTGAAAACACAATGATAGTTTACATGAAACTGTACAGAATGTTTCTAAGTATGCAAGCTAAGGGCCATCTATAATTCAGAATTGTCTTAGGCACTTGAAACAGGTGACTCAATCTTTTGATCAATGTCTCAGCAGAATTATTTATATGCACTGTGAAGGGCATTATTTGTGCATGCAGAAGTGGTTATTCATTCTTGGTTTACTGTTGTTCTGCTTTTCCTGAATTTATAAATTTAAGCCACGTCTGCCCAACATTGCATATATGCACCAGGGATCATATGAGTGCACCTGTGGGATGGGCAGCAATGGGTTAAGATGCAGTGCAACTACCAATATTATATATATGAAGGCTGCAATGGAACTTCAAGGCACATAAATCAAAGCAGAGTTGCAGCCTCAGGTTACAATCTGACATATAACAAATCATGTTTAAATACCATTACAGTCGATTGGACTTGGCAAGTTGAACATGGATGTCTAGATATCTATAGATTTTTGGGGTACTCATTGTCTCATAGGGCCCAATCCTAATCAACTTTCCAGCGTCGATGCAGCCGCAGTGCAGCCCTGAAGTAAGGGAACAAACCCTTGAGGAAGCCTTCCTGACTGTCCTCCCACTGAGGATGCAACACCCACCCCATTGGCATGGCTGCATCAGCACTGAAAATTTGGATTGGATTTTGTGTCTTGACATCAAACATCTTTTCACCTTTTTATTATAGTAAAAAGTTTGCTGTGCCCTTGCTTGTATTTAATCATTCACCTGGCATATTAAATGCTACATTTTAGGGAATGGTTCACACACAGATATCTTAATGAGGCACTTGATGTTCAGAAGCTTCTACTCCTTTCAGTCCTGCCCCCTTTTCCTTCATGATCAACAACTAGAAAGCCCCGACTGCTCAGTGATCCACAATTTTTGTTTTAATGTTTGTCACAAAGTGAAAATTGTGGTTGCCTGCCAAGGAACATACACATTTCTCTCATGCGCTTATGCACATGCAGTCTCTCCCCCCCCCCCCACACCCTTTGCTGTGCTTGAGCCGAAAGAGGGAGGGGGTCCATTTGGCCGCTGCTGGTCTGAGGCACTCCATGGTCAAGTGTGTCCTACCTCTTCTTCCTCGTAAAGAGCAAGAAATGTAGGTGCAGAGCTTCTTTGTTTGACCTGCATAGCTAAGATGCTCTGAAGGGGTGCCTTAGCAAAGCACTAGCCAAGCAGCCCCCCATTTTGCCTTCCAGTATAGGAACTGGGGAAGGCGTGGGGTTCACTGGCAATCCCTGTGCACTTCTGCAGCAAGCTTAGGAGGAAGGCTGGGCCTTGTCATGCCTGCACCACTGTTGCCATGTCACGTGGAGCAAGCAAAATCATGGAAGTTTGCCACTACTACCAGCTTGTCACCCTCAATGCACCCCAATTTTTCCTTGCAAGAGGAACAAGGAAATTCTTGCACAGCCTGATTTCATTTTTCTGTACTGTAGCAATTGTTTTATCCTTTTCTTCCCCCTTCCAATTAAAAACCACCAGAAGAGGAATAAAATGACAGCAGCCTTAGCTAGAGTAGAATGACAGATGCAGCTATCCAGAGCACAGCTCTCTAGAGGGCCCAGCAGGAGCTGAGGATGAAAAGTTGTTTATGCTGTTGATAGACTTTGAAGGAAATTAGTCATATCTTTTTCACTCCTTTCCTGCCTCCGTGTTATTTGAAACAAGATTCTCACAATGTCTTTTAAGTTCCTCTGTAATACAGCATCAAAATGCAGTGCTCTACAAATGTACAACTATAATTGTCATTTTGGTCTGAATTGATAGGTGATGGAACAGGTATTAATGTTTGCCCAGGGCCCAGAAACATCCAGCTATGTTTCTAGTTGTCTTTACATTTTCCTTTATAAGGGAACAGCAACTGTTACCCTGCACATGCCCAATCTCATCTGATCTTGGAAGCTAAGCAGGGTCAGGCCTGGTTAGTACTTGGATGGGAGACTGCCTGGGAATACTGGGTGCTGTAGGCTTATACCATAGTCTTTCGAGACTGAAGGTTGCCAACCATCTCGTAAGGGAAAGATGGAACTGCATTGAGAGTGAATGACAGTGAGCTGTGACAGAATCGGTGCTAATGAAAAAAGGATACTGTGTTTATTGTTATAAAAAGTCAGTACAAGTGTAGCAAGGCTTTTGTATGTGTAGTGTTTCATTAACAGGATAATGTATGAACCTGCCAAATGACTAGTGTTTCAAAATTGGCTCTATTCTTACAAGATGGCTACTGCCTCTGCAAATTATAGCTTATTCATCAGGTCTGGTAAATGAACAGTGTAACATTTAGCAACCAACTCCAATGAGAACTAAATTCCTTTCCATGGATGGAAAATGTACATTTTTTTATGTTTCATAGAAGAGATGATTTTTCATACATTACAGTTCTTACAAATCAAATAACTCGTGTGACCAGTTGCTTGCATGAACTGTAATTGTTTTGTGTCTGTGGAATTGATTCAGATAACTTAAATTTAATATTAGTAGTTTTATTTCTGTCCATAGGCTCCTTTAGGTGCCCTGGTTTTTCATATAAAACAGGAATGTATGTTTAACAGTAATGTGTACTAGAATTGTGAATTTAGGTGTGTAAGAAAGCACAGAGGATCAGTTCCAGATGCAGATTAGTAAAATGGGTTAAAAGTAGGCCTGTTGTTGGGAAAACAGATCACATGAAAATCAAAATATAAAAGACTTATTCTGAAAAGCATGCTATCTTATAGGTGCATCTCATATTTGCTAGAGTTATGAAGTTCTAAGAATCAAAAATTTATTTTCCAAACCTGTGTCCAGGGTCTAAGAAGTAGTTATCTGTCCTTCATTGTTCAAGCACGTGGTGTGCTAAAGAATAATGAAACAGTAACAAGAATATACATGCATACTCCAGTATCTGCGAATTCGGTATCTGCGGTTCAATTATCTGCAGATATTGGGAACACCATTTTAAAAGATAGCAAAAGTGAAGGGGAATGTAACAGTAGCTTTGCTTACCTTAGCGCAGCAAAACTGCTGTGTTTTCAGGCTCCAGGCATTCTTCCAAAATATCTGTAATCTCCTCCTGGTCACTCTGAGGGTCCTCCCTTCCCCAGTGTTGCACCAGAATGTATCGCGACCAGGAAGGGAATGCATCATGATGCATTCAGGGGTGACATTGGGGAAAGGAGGAACTTGGAGTGACCAGGATGAGGTTGCAGGCAGCTTGGAAGGCTACCTTATCTTAAATAGAACTATTTTTAACATTTCCCTTCACTTTCCCTTTTAAAAGGGCATCCCCAGTATCGGCAGATCCCTGGTATCTGCGGATTCCCAGTATCTGTGCAGGTGGGTCTGGAACCAAATCCCCATGGATACCGGGGCACACATGTACACCATAGCAACAGACACTCCAAAAACTGCTCAAGTGACTCTTCTGTGGAAAAGTAGTTCTGCCCTTAAATGTATTAAACATTTAAGAACTTCTGGGAGACTTTCTGAAGCCCACGGAGACCACATGCTGCTTCTCCAGGCCTTAGAAAGTCCTCCAGAGGGGTCAGAAGGCACTTCTTGTTTTCCTGAAAACTGGGAAGATGCTTTTGGTTGCATCCAGAGATCAGCCCCCAATGATCCGTGTTTCGTTTCTCCATGAATTTCAGCATCCATGAGGGTTCTAGGCAGGGCTTTGGAGAGGAATTTTATCAGGGGTACAGAGTTTCTTTTGGGCCCCTTCCCAAAGAGGGAGGGATGAAACAGAATAGGGGGGGCAGTGGGGGCAAAACAGGCAGGGGGAAAGTGGCACCAGCTGGAATAGTCTTTGTAGTCCAGGTCCACAAACCAAAGAGCTACTGTAGCAGGTCAGTTTCCTCCCAGATGTGACACTGTTAAGGAATGTATGCAATCCTCGGCCTGGTGTGTATGGCAATAGTTGTAGCCATGTGCCCACAGTATTGCCCCCAGGATCCTGCGTGGGTAGTGAGATTGGAGAATGTAAGATCCCAGCAAATTTCTGGGCCCCCTCCTTTGGCTCCTGGGCCCCCTTCCTGACTCTGGGCCCAAATACAAATTACCCCTTTACCCCCCTCTCCTAGGCCCTGGTTCTTGGAATGGAAGCCCCATGGACGCTGAGGGCCTACTGTACTCTATAGCATTTCAGATACTTAAAGGCAATTGGACAATAGGTGGAAACCTGGAGGAAAGATGTTACTCTCTAGGAGACAAACCAAAAGAACACATGCAGTTCTTAGGACCCCTTGCTTTGCTTCCTGTCCCCCAAAATGGAGTTTTGCACATGAAATCAGTGATGTTAAACTGACTGAACCATGACTGAAATCATGACTAGTAAAGGTCACATTAATAACATTCTCAGAACATATGCACATAACTGAAATGTCAAGGACAAGGCTAGGCTAGAAGATCTTTTGCAGACATGCTACAAGTTCTTGATGTGACAGAATATTCAATTGTGCTACCCGCTTCTCCCATTTGTTTTGAGATGGTGTTGTCCCATGATATTGTCATGTATGCTTTTGAAATGGTTGAAAATATCAGACTATTTAGACCAGGGGTGTCCAAACTTTTTGGCAGGAGGGCCACATCATCTCTCTGACACTGTGTCAGGGGCCAGGAAAAAAAGAATAAATTTACATAAATAAATATATTAAAGATGGAACTTGAATGAATGAAGGTCTTGCAATAGCTCAAGACCTATAAAAGGCCTTATACAAAGCAAGGCTGGCCTTTCCTTCGCTGTCACTGCTGCATCACAGATGTGAAACAGCAAGGAGTGGAGGGAGACCTAGGCCCGCAGCTCACATGAGAGGTTGAACAGTCGCCCTCAAGCTGAGAGCAGTTGCGTTGGGCCAGTGCAGGCTCCAGCAAGCCCCTCGAGGGCCAGAGGCTCATTGGAGACTGGGGGCTCCCTGCAGGCTGGATGGGTAGTCCCTGAGGGTCGCAAATGGCCTCTGGTTAGGGTTTGGGCACCCCTGTTTTAGACAAGTAGTGTGTCCTGAATCTGCATAATTTCTTGCTCTTTGTATGAAAGCAAATGCTGTCACACAAGTTGATTTAAATTTCTTACCTGTGTTGTTTTGACATTTAGGAACATTAAACCAAACAAGCTGGGTGAAAAAGTATCCCGCATGCAATGGTGCCAAACAATCACCTATTAATATTGACGGGGATCTAACTCAAGTAGATGTGAATCTTAAGGAACTGAAATTCCAAGGCTGGGAAAAAGTAACTTCAGAAGATACTTTAATCTACAATACAGGCAAAACAGGTACAAATTTCATATCACGTGTTAAGAATACCTTAAGATTCTGTAAGTTCAGGAAGGTGAATTTCTTTAACATGAGAAGTAAATACAGGTCCAGCCTATTTATACACGGATTTGACTCAACACGAATGGCCCCTGCAAATGAGAAGGAATGTGCTGATTCCTGGAGAATGGGAAAAATGCATCCCTTTAAAATCAGTTTTAAAAAGTGAACGGTCCTTTAACAACAGCCTCCTTAATGAGAGAGAGAGAGAGGGCAGCTGACTGACAATCCATCAATCCTTCTCTCTCCTTCTGACCCCTCCCTTCCCCCAGCACGTGAAAGAAAGGTGATCATTTTGCATTGGTGAAGGGAGGGACTGAGTGAAGTGCTGATGGATTGTCTTCTTAATGACTCTTATCTTAGAGTCAAAAGGTCAGCAAGGCTGTTTTTCAATCACTGAAGCAAAGAAACTTTGTTTTTTAAATTGATTTGCTATAGTGCTGTTTTTTTTAATCCACGTGCTTGGAACGGAACCCACATGAATAATTAGTCTCAACCTGTATTTTGTTTCTTTGACAAACTCTTGCTTTATTTCTTTTTCGTTTGTTAGCTTTTTGAAGTTGAGGGTTTTTGCAGGAGGACATCTGGCAATAGCACTAAATCATCCATTAAGAGAACTCAAAGGGAAATTATACACATCAATAAAAACAGCCTCAGTAATCATACTGTTAAGTGTAAATCAGTGGTTCTGAAAGTGTGATGCCCCAAACAAGGTGTCACAGGCCACCCACTACCCAAGTAGGATGACTGCATCACGAGCTTCCAAATATTGGCAAGAGGCTCAGCCTGGCAGGCAGAGCTGTGGCATTTGAAAACTGCATGTGGTGGAAAACCCTCCTACCTGCCCTGTCCTGCTGTCCTGTACTGCTGTTTGGAGGCTTGCAGTGCCCTCCAAACCTGGATGCAAGTGGCAGTGATGTTATTGCATGATGCTTTTCATGTCATCGCCACTTCCTTCCGAGTTTCAAGAGACTCATAAACCGGGAAAGTTTGGGAAGCACACGTTTAATCCAAGATAATAAGCCTACTTACGGAAAATAATAATTTAAGTATTTGCCACATAATAATTATGATTAGTAAAGGTACCTATATCTAGCACACTGATATACTAATACGACTACCTAGTTAGTGTTTTCAAAAAGCTATTTATTAGGCACTCCGCGTTATGTTTGAGAAATAGCTGTATAACAGCCTATCACTCATGTGTAGGATTGAAACTGAAAAGAGAAAATTTCACTCTAGTTAGTTGGTGGCAGTCCTAAGGAACTTATAGAATAGTGCTGCAGAGTAACCTTATTCGTGTAATAGCCGTGTTCACGCATTATAGTAATGTAGATGATGTCCACATACGGAGGGACAGCGAGAGTACCCTGGAAAACTGTTAAGTAAGCTTTGCCCCCCAATCCCTGTGTGTGCAGTTTTGTGTCTTCACAAATGCCGTGAATGAGCTTTTGAGCAAATGAGCTGGGTGCCTAGAGATCGCTCTTTGAATTCCAGCAGTCAAACTATTAAAACTTATTTGAGTATTCCAACAAGCAGTTTTGTTTTCTTTCAAATGCAGTATTGTTTTCCCTTCTTTTTTTTAGTGCAGGGGTATTCAAACTCCCCCCCCCCACCGCTGTCCACCTGCCCTGCAGTGAAGGACACCTGATCCACCTCCTTCTTCGGTTCATTTCTTATGCTGATAGATTTGAGCAGAAGCATAGCTAGAGGTGGGGACAAAACGGTATGTACTGCAGGTGCTGCAATACACCATTTAAGTGGCCCCTTCCATTTGCCATCAGATCCATTCCAGGCAGCAACGGCTATGTGCAGGCACTTGCCAAACCAAATGGCAGGTTGCCGTCTCTGTCGAGCATGATTCTGATGGTGAGTAGGAGGGTGTGCTTACAAGCTGCGTTGTGGCACCTGCAATACTTACAATTTTGCCACCCCCCCGCTAGCTGTGCCACTACATTTGAATCACACATAGTTTTTCTGCTTAAGTATGATGAATAATAACTCTCTTTTTTTCTCTTTAGTGGAAATCAATCTGACAGATGAATTCTTTGTTGTCGGAGGAGGCTTAGAAACTATATTTAAAGCAAGCAGAATAACATTTCATTGGGGAAGATGCAATATATCACACGATGGATCTGAACATAGTATAAATGGACAAAAGTATCCTCTTGAGGTAATGAACATGTATTTTGGTGCAGAATACCACTAAGAAAAGCCACAGTATTTATATATGTAGATATTTTTTGTTTATTAATACAGTATATGGTTATTAAAATGTTTAATAACTGTGGGCAAAGATATTTGGGCACATAGCTGCCAACTGCTTCTGGGTGGTTTGATTTCAGGCCAGTCAGATGCAGAGGTGAGACGGGGGGGCTCAACCTGAGCTCTGTTTGTCACACCAGCCTCTGCACGGAGGTTTATCTCCATGCAGAGAGCTGGCTGTGACTGTGGAACCTGATTCAGCAGAATAGGCCAAATTCTGTGCGCCTTAAACAAATTTGAAGCCTTCAATTCAAATTTGTGAGCCTTCAACAAAAAGGCTCACAAAGAGGTTCAGAGGCTAATCCTGTGGTTGGCGGCTCAGAGCTGTGCCGCTGACCACAGTCGCAAATGTGCCTTAAGGCTTGTTTGCGGGGCTCACTGCCGGGCTCCCGCCGGTGCTAGCCCAGCGCCGGTCAGTGCTGGGCTAGCGCGAGGCGGTCACCCAGCTTCCGTGGCTCGGCGGTCTCCTGGACGTCCTACAGAACGGCAGGCGGGGGCATAGATGGGGGTGGGTGTGGGGAGGAGGCATTCCGGGGAGGGGGGAGGCCAGCGGGGGCGGAGAGAGGGTGGGCGGGAGGTGTGCCGGGGAGGCGTGACGCGGGGAGGGGGGAGAGCTGCAGGCGTGCCAGGGCGAGGGATGGGAGGCGAATCCACAGAGCTCCGCTCTGCAGGATCCAAGGCACTCGTGGAGGGCTGCGCGCCCTACACGAGTGCCTTTACCTTACCAAAGGGTTGGTGGTAAAGTGAGTAGCCCCATTGCAGGGCTGCTTACTTTACCCAGGGGAAGGGGATGGAAGGTAGTGCGGGAGGCACTAGATTCGGAGACAGCGCTCCTCGGTGCCGCCGAGCCAGGGCACCCCGGGCAGCTCAGGATTGGGCTGTCACTCAGCACAAAGGAATAAGAAAATGGTTCTTTGTCCCAAAAGGGTTTGTGATTTTTTTTTATTGCAATTCTGCCACTGGGAGGAATGCTATACTGGAATGAAGGGACAGCTGCTCTCTCCCTGTGGCATTTAAGAGAAGTTTGTCTTTAGAAGATGCCTCTCTGCCCAGTTGGCAGGGGATATGCACAGTGCTCTCAGTTGTAAATAGTGTTCACATATTTAAATAGCCATGCTTTTTGCAATAAATAATGGTCAAGATAGGTACAGTAGGATTGCTTTCCTGCCTACATGTTCGGTGAATTGAAACAGGGGCCGACAAATCTGGGTTGGCCTTGGTGACCAACCCAGTTTCGTGCTTGGTGCCAGTCCTACTCTTTTCTCAAGATCTTGTCACTATAGGTTGAGCCTCGTTATTCTGAAAGGCTCCTTTCCCAGAACTCACATAGATGGCAAAAATCGTATTAAAGCAAATCCATTTAAAAACAGTGCCGCTTTGCTTGGTGATTTAAAAACAGCCTTGCTTACCTTTGTGGTGTAAGAGCCAATAGGCAGAAAATCCATCAATCCATCTTTCTCCAGGCACTTAGAAAGGCTTCACTCCGAGCCAGCGACCCCTCCCTTCACCCAGAACACAGTGCTAGGAAAGAATACAAAGTGATTATCTTTCTTTCACATGCTCAGGGGGAAGGGAGGGGTCACTTGCCTTGGAGTGAAGCTGTTCTAAGTGCCTGGAGAGAGAATGATTGATGAATTGTCAGCTGGCTGCCCTCTCTTGCATTAACGAGGCTGTAGTTAAATGACTTTTTTCCTTTTAATTTAGAGGGCGCTTTTTAATCTCATCACGTTGCGTTAAAACCACAGGTGGAAAATCTGTGAATAATTAGGTTATACCTGTATTAGCGGGTTGCTGACATTCGAAGGCATTCAGATATCCTCAAAAGATATTCTCCCTTGCATTGCTGGTCCAGGTTGGAAAGAGGGGATATTAATTTTTAAAAAATCAATAAATGTAATAAACGTCACTGCAACAGTTAGCTCCTGCCCCTACTCTCAAGTTCTCAGCAGGGGAAGAGATAATTCATCCTAGGAGGAGGGAATTTATCCTGATAGTTCATGTTCTTGGAAGTACTTGGTGGACCTCAAAGCCCAGAGCAACTGTTGTGTAGATATGTGTAACCCTGAGAGGAATCCCTGCAATTTATAACCCAATCCTATGGTGCTATTGCATTCCTGGAACTCGTATCTTGGCGGTACAGTGTGCTTTATGGCCACTGCAAAATCTTATATGCCAGAGAGCACAGACTGACCGGCCTCCGCAGAATCCCTGGCACCAGGATATTGAGGTGGAGGCAGGCAGATTAGAGTGGGGACTGGGGCCGGGATGGGGTGTGTGTGGAGAATGGGAAGGGGTGGTTATCCTCTTCCCATCCTTCACTCTCCACCAATATCCTATCCACCAATATCTACCAATGTGCTATCCCCCTTCCAGCAACCCCATCAATATCCTATTCCCTTCCCGGCCTCCATCCTCTTACCTGAGTCCATTCTGACATGTGCCAGCAAAATGGCTGGTGCATGTCTGAGAAGAACCTTCAGGGCAGCGGAAGCTCATCTTGAGGCAAGGGAACAAATATTACCTTGAGGAGAATTCTGGGACTGCCCCCCACCACAAGATACAGCGCATGCACCAATGGTGCTGCTGCATTGGTGGGGGAATTTAGGTAGAATTCTGCAGCAAAATATGCACATGCTAATTAGAGTTAAGAGCACCTAGCGCTAGTTTGCCATTTAAATTGATGCGTTTTATACCTGAGTAGGCATCAGTGTACATTAGTGTGTATCATTTGTCAGTTAGTACACAACTAATGTCAACCAGGGCCATTCAAATGAAGGATGAGATTAATTAGGACAGCACATGTTTAAATCCCCTTTGGCCCACAACAGGGCTGCCTGATTTTCTCCTCTTTGGACTAGCGCAGTGGTTCTCAGCATGGGCCATATGGTCTGGTCTCCCTAGGGCCATACCATACGTTGTTACTTAGAAATAAAGTTCAATTATTAGAGTAAGCAGTGCAGCTGGTAAAGTGATTCTCAAACTGTCAACCATGGGTCCCAGGGGAGCCACGGAAACCGACCAGTGGACCCACGGAATCCTTGCAGAAAAACCTGCCACGCTATACAATGTATAGGATTGTAGCCCTAATGGGGAGCTGCATCCAGTGGCCAAGTAGGTCAAGGGAACCACCATTGGAAAAGTTTGGGAACTGCTGGTGCACAGGACTGCAGCCTAAGAAGTGTGTAGATATCTAGGCACAGTTATCTAAGACTTGTGTTGGAGATAAAACTCTGTACATATCTGTAGTACGTATCTACATTCTTTCTCTGGATACCGAGCTAAACAAACGCATCGGTAAAGCAGCTACCACATTTTCCAGACTCACAAAGAGAGTCTGGTCCAACAGGAAGCTGACGGAACATACCAAGATCCAGGTCTACAGAGCTTGTGTCTTGAGTGCACTTCTGTACTGCAGCGAGTCAGGGACTCTTCACTCACAGCAGGAGAGGAAAGTGAACGCTTTCCACATGCGCTGCCTCCGACGCATCCTCGGTATCACCTGGCAGGACAGAGTTCCAAACAACACAGTCCTGGAATGAGCTGGAATTCCCAGCTTGTATACAGTGCTGAAACAGAGATGCCTGTGTTGGCTTGGTCATGTTGTGAGAATGGGTGATGGTCGGATCCCAAAGGATCTCCTCTATGGAGAACTTGTGCAGGGAAAGCGCCCTATGGGCAGACCACAGCTGCACTACAAGGATATCTGCAAGAGGGATCTGAAAGCCTTAGTAATGAACCTCAACAGATGGGAAACCTTGGCCTCTGAGCGTTCTGCTTGGAGGCAGGCTGTGCAGCATGGCCTTTCCCAGTTTGAAGAGACACTTGGCCAACAGACTGAGACAAAGAGGCAAAGAAGGAATGCCCATAGCCAGGGAGACAGACCAGGGACACACTATACTTGCTCCCAGTGTGGAAGGGATTGTCACTCCCGAATCGGCCTTTTCAGCCACACTAGACGCTGTGCCAGAACCACCTTTCAGAGTCCATACCATAGTCTTTTGAGACTGAAGGTTACCATCAATCTACATACCTGTAGTAATGTTACTTTAGTACATTATTACATTAGTACATTATTTTCAGAGAGCTTTATTGTACGATAAATTTATTATTATATTTACAGATGCAAGTCTACTGTTATGATGCCAAGAAGTTTCTGGATATAGATAAGGCAATTGAAGAAAATGGGAAATTAAGAGCTTTATCAATTTTATTTGAGGTAATCATTGTTTATACATATTGGATCACCATACCATGTAATCATTTCAATCTTAAAGATAAGTGAATGTATTGTTGCTTCTTCATTTTGCATGAGAAAATGAAGCCTAATACAATACATCTATTTTGACATAAACTCATGTCATTTTGTGTATGTGCAGAATAATAATAAACATACAATCTGAAAATTAGCTTGGTAATAAACATAGCTAATAAACGCTGCTTGAGAATAAATCATGCACTTTATCCTCAACAGGTTGGTCTGGAAGATAATAAGCATTTCAAATCGATCATTGATGGAGTGGCCAGTGTTAGTCGCTTTGGTGAGTTTGTGGCTTAGAGGGGCAAACCATCTGCACAATTAATCCATTGTGAAACATTGTGAAAGACTGCCTTTCACAAGGTTTTTGTTTGCAATCTTTAAATAAGTATCGCTGGGCTTCACTTTTATTTTATGTTTCTTGTATAGTTGTGAGTAATATTTAAGGTGTACTTGTGAATAATATTTTGCAGGGAAAAAAAGTGAACTGGAGCCTTTCGTCTTGCTGAACCTTCTGCCAAATTCAACAGACAAATATTACACGTATAATGGATCCTTGTCATCTCCTCCCTGCTCAGAAACAGTTGAATGGATTATATTCAAAGATCCAGTTAACATTTCAGAAAACCAGGTAACTTTATATAATCTGTAAAGGTAAAAAAAAAAAAAATAGTTTCTGCTTGCACAGAAAAAAGATGTATAATTTTTTCATCATAGTAATGGCACAGGAGTGCCATTATATCTATATCTATAATGTAGATATACATTATATCTATCTTTAGGCTTTTTGAACTGGACCATAGAATGCATTTCTAAATTGTAACATGATTTAAAAATACTTTAAAAATAAGGATAGTAGAGCAACCCATCGCTTGAGATTCTTGCACACCATTGCTTCAAGGGAAGCACACTATTTTTTTTTTTACAATGGTTAGAAAAAGTATATTTTTAATTGCATTGTAATAGTGATAGCATTAAAAAAAAGTGTAGTGTGGGCGCACCTATGTGGTATAAAGAACAAGACTGAGCACCATACCTCATGAACAGAGTAAATGGTTTGGATCTCTGGGATCACCCAAATTCTCATGAGTCTAAAATCTCACTATAAGCCTGCCCCCATATCCACAGGTGTTCTGTTTTGGAACCCCCCTGCAGTTAAGTGAAACTGTGGATATGGGCAAACCCTCCCCCCCCCCCTGCAGAGACAAGGGGAGCTCCATTCACTTCCGAAAGGGCTCAGCAGAAACTGAGGACATGCATCCCTGGCCTGTGCCAGGCTCAGATTGAGCTTGGAAATTGAAATAAAGCGACTTCTGGTTTCATGGAGAAAGCGGAAGTGATGTTTTTAATGCCTTATAAGGCGTTGGAAGGCCTGGGGAAACCTTTGCTGGCCTAGAGCAGTTACTTTAGAGACAACTTGTGGTGCATGAAAAGGCCAGCTGGGATGGAAGGAGAAAGTGGCTGATGGGAGTGGCAATTTCACCATGGCTTAGGCCAGGGGTCTCCAAACATTTTGGCCAGAGGGCTACATCAAGTATCTGGCATGGTTTTGGGGGCCAAAAAAAAATATTTAAATATAAAATTTATATAAATAGAGATGGAACTTCTCTCATCTGAGTGAATAAATGAATGAATGGGCTTACTCCTTCAAACTCTGGCCCTTAGAACACCCTCCAAATGCAACAAGAGCACAGTTCCAGTCATGTTTGACCAAGGAGAGAAGAGGCTGGCCGTGGGCCGGATAGAGGCTTGCCGCGGGCCGCATCTGGCCCCTGGGCTGGGGTTTGGCCCAAATCCTAACCAACTTTCCAGCACGGTCACACTGTGGGGCATGTGCTGCATCCTGCAGGTGGGTGGCAGTCATGGAGACCTCCTCAAGGTAAGGGAATGTTTGTTCCCTTAACTCGGATCTGCGTTACTCTTACCCCAGTGCTGGAAAGTTGGTTAGGATTGCACCCTTTGTCTACTAAACTAGTGTAATAGACATGGAAACTCTGCCTTATGCTACAACCACTGAGACACAGGAAACTCAAAAAGTGATTTTTCAATTTCCTTGAAAATTCTTTTGATGAAACTATATTTAGCATAGTACAGGGGCTATGTACATAGTACAGGAAGTACAGGGGCTTCCAAACTGGCTTCCAAGCCTGCGAGCCGGATCCAGTGTACCCGACAGGTGCGTCTGGGCGCAATGGTGCTGGGGCACATTCCAGCACAAAGCAACCCATTTTCATGCTGTGAGTTTGCAGAACTTCACACTGGGCAGTTGCTTCTGCCAGGAAATTGGGGCGCCAAGCTTCCTGGGGTATTTGGCAGTGAAAGCAGCTGCCTGGTGTGAAGCTCTGTGAAATCATGGCACAAAAACAGGTTGCTTCATGCCAAAATGACTGCACTTGCCTGGACAGAACCGTCAGGTGCACCAGGGGCTGCGGTTTTAAGACCCACTGTACTAGAGCCCTGCAAAGATATTTCTAAAGAAAGCTCTTTATAATCTGTGCATTTGCTTACAAGAGATTTGCTAAATTTTTCCAGCTGTCAGTATTTTGCGATGTCCTCACCATGCAACAAGCTGGTTATGTGATGTTGATGGACTACCTGCAGAACAATTTTAGAGAGCAACAGCACAAATTTTCTGGCCCGGTGTTTTCCTCATATACTGGGCAGGAAGAAATTCATGAAGCAGGTATTTATTGCTTACTTACTAATACTGACTTTTTGTTTTGTCGATAATTTTTACCACGATGAATTGGTTCTATAAAGGGTACTGGCTTCAATTCAAATATACATGTGCACAGTACTCCCAGCCCATTCCTATTGAAGACTAGTGCCAGTAGACTGTGAGTTCCGTTGGCACAGGCTGCTGCAAATCAGCAATAAAGTGCTTTGTGGCAGTGTAAGCTGTTAGCATGCTTAGTAAGCTGTTAGTCCAGAGCCTTCCCTTGTGCACCTGCAGACATCAGGAGGCCTGCATCAGGGTGCAGTGCAGGCAAGCCCAGCATGGGGAGGGGGGGGTGGAATGGGGTGTGTAGCAGGGCGGGGTAGGGCTGAATGGGGAGGAGATGGGTCAGGTGATGGCAGATTGGGCCTGGGAGGGGGTGGGTTTGATGTCAGTGGTGCCAACCAAATCCAAACCCCTTTTCCAGGCTTGATACTGCAAGTTGACACATTGTGGCTACTGGGGCTTACCCAGCCCCATGGGACAAATGTTCCATTACCCTGAGGTGACCTCTAGCAGCCAAAACTCTCCCACGGGACACAGCAGAAGCCAGATGGGGATTTCAGTAGGATTGGGCTGTTAGACAGTGATGCCAACAGTGATGCCAATCAGCTGTTTGACAGGGAGAAATCTGATCCCACCCTGCTAAACACCTGCTGGATTTGAATGCCAGTTTTTTGAGTGGGGCTGTGTGGCTCAGTCCTGGCAGCTGTATCAGGTAAAGGACTGTGAGGATTCTTCATTTAGCTGTGGATGCACACACGCAAGCATGCCTCTATATGCTTATGCCCCCTGGCTGAATTAGGGCATCAAGTATTAACTTGCCATATGAAAAAAAAATGTGTGTGTGTGTGTGTGTGTGTGTGTGTGTGTGTAATAATAATAATAATACTGGTATTTATATACTGCCTTTCTGGTCATCGGATTACTCCTCTGACTATATTCAAGGTGGTTATTAAAGGCGTCTAGCCTGGACGCCTTTAAAAGGGGATTGGACACGTTTCTGGAGGAAAAATCCATTACGGGTTGCAAGCCATGATAGGTATGTGCAACCTCCTGATTTGAGAAATGGGTTATGTCAGAATGCCAGATGCAAGGGAGGGCACCAGGATGAGGTCTCTTGTTATCAGGTGTGCTCCCTGGGGCATTTGGTGGGCCGCTGTGAGAAACAGGAAGCTGGACTAGATGGGCCTGTGGCCTGATCCAGTGGGGCTGTTCTTATGTTCTTAACTACAATTCCCAGGAAGCCTTGCAGGTCTCTTGTTATCTGGTGTGCTCCCTGGGGCATTTGGTGGGCCGCTGTGAGATACAGGAAGCTGGACTAGATGGGCCTATGGCCTGAGCCAGTGGAGCTGTTCTTATGTTCTTATGTGGTTCACACAGGCAAGGCTATCTCTAAACCCCCGAGGGGATTTTTACAATAACAGAAAGGTTCTGTCTTTCAAGAACCACACAACATTTCAGATGGATCTTTCTGATCTGGTATCACATTCTGGCCTCCAGTTTCCTCCCACGCAAGCTGACAAGCAGCTCCTTCATCTCTCACTGGAAGGGCAGCCAAGACGCTTCTTCGCTCACACCAAAGAGCAGGTGGAATAACTCAGCTCAGCTTCTCGGCTGCTTCAAGCTCTCGCCATTCACAGAGCTGCCGGTGGCCTCGAACTGGTGACCTTCAGATGTTATCTTTGGGCTAACGGAGGCTCTACTCTCTAGACTAGACCTCCTGCCCAATGCTAATGCATTTTAGTAATGAAATGGTCCAAGGCAAAATTACGAAATAAGCTATTTACATGGAACAACAAAAAGAACTTCCTCTGGAGGTAATTGGCGCTCTGCTCTTCTCTCCTCCAGAGGGTCCTCTGAGCCCAGCAGAGGCCACATCTATCCATTCTCGGGGCTTCTCTGGGCCTCCTAATATCTTATAAGGCATTAAAAACATCGCTTCCAGTTTCACAGAGAAACTGGAATTTGCATTTTTTTTTTTTTTTGCCTTTAGGCTCCGGCAGAGGCCAAGGACAGATGTCCACAACCTCTGCTGGGCGCAGGGAACCCACCGGAGGCAAGGGGAGCAGAGCTCTGGAGAGTGGGGGGAAGCATTCACCTGTATCTGCAGTTTCACTAAACTTCTGTGTTCCCCCAGATCCAGAACCCTGCACTGGGCCTCCCAACCCTTTACTCTGTGCGGCTAAATAGCCAGTTGCAGGGCCTCCTTCCTTACCAGGGGGAAGGGGACAAATGTCCCCTTTCCCCAAGGAGCCACTGGCAGTTGCCTCGTGGCCATTGGATACAGTGGCAGCTATTTCATCACCGCTATTTCATCAATCCTTTGGATTGGATACAGTGGCAGCTATTTCATCAATCCTTATCCCTTACCTTCCTTTTACAAGTCTCTATAAGCATTCAGGCTTTTAGCAACATGCAGGCAGGCTGCAGTTACTACTTTGTTTCCATACCTGCTGCATTTTCTATCTTTTGTACTCCGTGTCCTGTTGCTGCACTTTCCTCTTCCCTGTGTTTGTCCTAAATCCTTGCCTAGGGCCTTGTGTGGATGATTCTCAGTGCAGCTGTTTGGCTTCTCTCCTTGGTTTTGTTCCATTGCTGGACGACCATTTGGGGTTGCTGTTATCCTCTGCGTATCCACTGTTTTGGCCTTTAAACTTCGTCAGCTGTTTGAAGTGTTCTCCTTGCCAGGTGGAGTGCATTAAGATTTAAAAATACTGTATAGGGAGATTACTGAGTAGCATAAGAATGTCTTGTAACTAGGGAGTCATATACATCTGGTCTCAGTTTTGAAACATATGAATTTCTGTCCCACCACTGCATGTCTTTTTCAAGTCATCTCTAAAGCAAAGATCATCAAAGGAGCTAGCCATGGAAAGGGTTTGACATAGCAGGATTATGAGACCAGTAAAAATGGACTTCAGTTCATTGACACCACTTGCCCATGCAGGAGCTCCAGTTTTCCATGCAAACCATTATTTTCGGTGTCCGGGAGTGGTGTTATCCTATACAGGCATGTCCCCCAAACCCATCCAAGGCAGAGAGGTTCCTGCTGCTACTTTGGTCACCTGAAATGCAGATTGTAGCAAACCCTACAAGATTCCCCCTTTGCAACAATGACTTCTCTTAATCTGATTGCAGCCCTCCTGCTGCTTTCTCCTGTGTCTCACTCTGTCTGTGATGCAGGAAGCGCTGTCTGTTATCAGGAATTGGGTTGGAGGGCTGAAAACAATGTGATGCTTTGTTTTCAGCTAAGAAGCCCTCCAACCTGCTTCCTGTTAGCATTTGCAGCCACACAGAGGAGACAGCAACAGGAGGGCTGCAGTCAGACAGAGGGCCCAATCCTATCCAATTTTCCAACACTTATGCAATTGTGCCAAGAGGGTATGCGCTGTATCATGCTGTGGAGGGGCAGTCACGGAGGCCTCCTCAAGGTAAAGGAACATTTGTTCCCTTATCTTGAGGCTGCATTGTGGCTGCAGCAGTACTCAAAAGTAGGATAGAATTGGGCCGAAAGATATGGATATGGGGGGTGTGTGCCTGTCTACATTTTGTTACCGCATGCTTGGCGAACAGAGAGCATGAATGACACATGGTCAGCTTGTGACTCTCTTTAAAAGGAGGTGATTACTTTACACCAGTGGTCCCCAAACGTTTTAGCACTGGGACCCACTTTTTAAAATGACACTCTGTTGGGACCCACCTAGCTTTATCAGCCTTAAAAAAAATTGCTTTACCAGCCACTCAAAGCCTCTGTTTTTATTCTTTTCTTTTACTATGGAGGGGGGCACTCTCTGGAGTGTTTGTCGAGCTCCACATTCTATTGGATTGGGACCATGCTGGAAGCTTTGCATTCCCCTTGGCCTGTCCTTTGATAAGAACTGAGGCAAGTTTGCCTACTTGGGGGTAAACAAGCACATGTGGCTTGGTTTCACTTTCCGTATGACTCAATACATTTTCCCTGTCATCTATCAGCTTGTCAGTTTCAAGACTCACTAACAATCAGGTTGCAACCGACGGGTGGGTCCTGGCCCACAGTTTGGGACACACTGCTTTATAAAATTCAAAGAAGCAAGGAAAAGAGGAGTCACTCTCATTTCCTATTCCCTGAGTGTTTATGTATCAATGGCCCGCAGACATAGTTCTATAGTGGGCATTTTCACAAAGACCAGTGGCATAGCTAAAGAGGGTGCAGGGGTGTCAATTGCATGTACCTTTCTCTAACTTTAACAAGAGCGAATTAAGACCCTGCTTAATGGAGCTTCATCTGGACCTCTGCTAACTGGACAAAGAGATGTCATTTAATGTGGTGCCCTCTTATATTTAGCAGTGAGGATTTGTCCCTTTTCACCCCAGCATAGCTTCTTTCCCAGAGGCCGTTGCAGGTGTCACTTCGACATCTTTTTTTTTTAGCTTGTGAGCCCTTTGGGGACAGGGAAACAATTATTGATTTATTTTGCTATATCATTTCTCAACTTTGTTGAAAAGCAGTATAGAAATATTCTTAATAGCAACAACAGTCTCTGGGTTGGAAAGTTCCCCATGGAACTTTTGAGTGGAATAAGAATCTTAATCCACTATGATTCAATAAACTCTGAGTTTTGAGACTTCTCAAAAAAGTATGGGTTCACATTTTAAAATCTTCCCATAATAAACCGCCACCAAAGTCTCTTTCTACTGCAGTTTATTGTGAAATGAGAAGGGAAAGCACCATTGTGTTGAAAATGTTTAGGCTCATCTCCTCTGATTCAGTTTCAGACATTAAACATTATTGGCTTGGTTTAATGCAATTGAAGAAGCCTTCTTTCTCCCACTGTGTTCTTCAGGGTATCAGAGTATTTGCTCAGTTTAATAAAGAAGAAACAAATGTGTAGCCACATCTAATAAATCAAAACAGACTCTGTGAAAGGTTTATTGTTTTATTTTGAAAGATGAAAGTGAATTTAATAGGTCACAAGTTTAAATAAGATTGTTTCATTAAACTTTTATTTGCTGTTATCATGATATAACAACATAAAAAGTACTTTGAATTTTCCATTATTTCATGTAGGTTTAAGTTTGGAAAACAATTTTGATACTTGAGTGCCCTCTTGTGTTCAACGTGTAAATTACAGAAAAGTTCAAGATTTTGAGACTATTATAATACGTGCATGAATTTAAAATCAAAAGCTTTTGTTTGTACTTTTTGACTGCTCATAAGAGGAAATAAAGCAGACTGTGTTAGCAAATAAATGCTTAGGGCAGAATCTATGTAGTTTTTCACCAGTGCAGTGTCAAATGAAGTGATATTATATTGAGGGTGTCAGGCTGTTTTGTCACCATCAAAACATTGGTACATGTATTTAGGACTAACTTAATAAAGAGTGATTAGACATAAGTTATACTATTACATGGCAAAATGAATATTTGCAGAATTCATAGACAATAATGAAAAAGCAAAATCCATTACTCCTTAGTCCATTGGGTAAGATTCCTACTTAATGTACACCAACTATGTAGCTATATTTTGACCATTAGGTGAGTCTTTCACGTGCAGCCTCTTCCCACTATGAAACATCACTTAAAGTAGAGGTGACATGTACCAGTTTGTGCCAAGATTGTATCTTTACTGGTGACAAGCATAACTCTTGTTTAATATTATCAGGTAAACTTTCACGCTTATAACACACAAAAGGGGCAATCCTGGTGTAAATTGATACATGCCACCTTTACTAACTTGATAATAAAAAATGAATAAAATTGGTCAGAACTGAGCATGGCCACATCTTCAGTGGTTCTTAAACTTTTTAGCATCAGGACTCACTTTTTAGAATGACAATCTGTCAGGACCCACTGGAAGTAATGTTGTTAACCTGGAAGTGATGTCATGGCCAGAAGTGACATCAGCAAGCAGGAAAATTTTTAACACCCTCCATAAAAAAAAATCTAATTAATTAAGTAAAAGTTTACAATAAGTAGAAGTTTAAAAATTTATTTAAAATAAAGAAGAAGCTTCCTCATTGTCCCAAGCAGTTGCAGATCTGTTTTTAAAAAACTATCCCAACATCCCAAAGGCTGCAATCCTATCCACGCTTACCCTGGAGTAAGCCCCATTGATTATCATTGTTAAAAGCACATACCTAGTAGTCTGTTAAAAGTACAGATCTGTCACATTTCCCCAAATGCAGTCATATACTATGGCAGCATCAAGTCTAATATATTAAGAATAAAATACACATTGAAATAAATGGGAATCCACCTGAAATTGGCTTACAAGACCCACCTAGTGGGTCCCAACCCGCAGTTTGAGAAACACTGTCTTTGATAATGGCTGGAAAATATCTCTGCTAGTGTTCATGCCAGTATCACTAAGGGCACTATCCTATCTCCCCCACCCCTCCAGCAATGCAGCCATGCCAAAAAGGCACATTCTTCATCCAGCAGTGGACGCCCAAGGGCTAAAAGGGAGGTGAGAATAAAAAGTTTATACTTACCTCCTGGTCAGCCCTGGGGCCACCTATGGGTCTCCTCGGAAATGCGCCATGACTTTTAGTGGCATGTGTCTAAGGAGAGCAACAAGCAAAGGGAAGGGGAGCTTCAAAAAGGAGGGGATCGGATCTGACTATTGCTGCCAGATCCACCCCATCCCTCCTTCTCCTCAACCTTGGTTCCTCCCCCTTTCCTAGCCAGTATATCTCCAGTCCTCCAGCCCCCACCGATGACTTACTGGGTTCAGCAGTTCTCTCAAAATGGCAAGTCATTGGCAACTATTTTACAACAGCAGAAGTCTCTTCCACTCTTTTAATGCACTGTTCTTGGCAGCCCAGTTCTCCATAAGATTGGGCTGTAAAAGAATGATTCTTGCACTTATTGTGCCCTATGATTTTCACTATACAAATATAAATCTTTTCTGATTTTGGTTTTGGTCTCATATTAAGGTGTTATAATGAAAATCAGTGACTTCACCTGGTGAGCCATTAAACTCAGATGTTTAACATGCCCAGTAACCTGTATGTGGTTGGCTTTAGTATGATTTTTACATGGTTTTTTTTGGCCATGTGAACCAAAAAGCAACCAACAAGCCTTAGGTCCCAATCCTATCCAACTTTCCAGTGGCGATGCAGGTTTGGCAACGGGGGGGGGCAGTCAAAGAGGTGTCCTCAAGCTAAGGGAACTCTTGTTCCCTTACCTGGAGGCTGTATTGAAGCCCTGGAAATTTGGATATGATTGGACCTTTAGTCTGGTTGCAGCAGACATAACATACCGGTCAACCAAGCTCTTGGAGGGCAAGAAAGATTTGACAGTTTTTAGAGCTGTGGGACCACTTCCTTCAACAGGTTTGAACTGTGAAATATATGGTACAGTGGGACCTCCTTATCTGTGGGCTGGGCACTTGCAGATTTCAGTCTCTGCTCATCATAGCTCAGATAACAAACTTGTGGCTGGAGGGCCACAGAGGAGTTCTCAGATGCAACCAGAAGGCACTTCTGTTTTTCAGCGGTGACTTATATTTAAGAACATAAGAAGAGCCCCACTGGATCAGGCTATAGGCCCATCTAGTCCAGCTTCCTGTATCTCACAGCGGCCCACCAAATGCCCCAGGGAGCACACCTGATAACAAGAGACCTCATCCTGGTGCCCTCCTCTGCATCTGGCATTCTGATACATAGCCCATTTCTAAAATCAGGAGGTTGCACATACGCATCATAGCTTGTAACCCGTAATGGATTTTTCCTCCAGAAACTTGTCCTTTTAAAGGTGCCCAGGCCAGATGCCATCACCACATCCTGTGGCAAGGAGTTCCACAGACCAACCACACGCTGAGTAAAGAAATATTTTCTTTTGTCTTTCCCAACTCTCCCAACACTCAATTTTAGCAGATGTCCCCTGGTTCTGGTGTTATGTGGTTCTGGTTCTGGTATTATATTTGTCTCACTCCTGAATTTCTTCAACCTATAATTACTTTTTAAAATATTTTTATTTTTAAAGTTTGCAGCTCAGAACCAGAAAATGTCCAAGCTGATCCAAAGAACTACACCAGCCTTCTTGTTACTTGGGAAAGACCACGAGTTGTATATGACACAATGATTGAGAGATTTGCTGTTTTCTATCAACAGTTGGAAGGAGAAGACCAGACAAAGCATGAATTTCTAACAGATGGGTATCAGGACTTGGTAACTGATTACTTTAAAGGTTTCCTACATTAGCAGATATAGTTAATTATTTCAGATAATTATTGTGAGAGACTGAGTTTTCATGGTTATCTTGAATATTTTATAAACAAAAATGGGAATACTGACGTGTTGCTTGTCCTCTCTGAAATGTTTCCATGACAAAGAATCATAGCATGTAGTAGAACTGGTAATAATTGCAGTGGTGTGTTTCTATTACCTAAAGCAGGGGTGTCCAAACATTTTGGCAGGAGAGCCACATCATCTCTCTGACACTGTGTTGGGGGCTGGGGGGAAAAAGAATTAATTTACATTTCAAATTTGAATAAATTTACATGAATATATTAGAGCTTATATGAATGAATGAAGGTCTTGCAAGAGCTCAAGGTCTATAAAAGGTCTTGCACAAAGCAAGGCCGGCCTTTTCTTCACTGCCACTGCTGCATCTCAGAGGTGAAACAGCAAGCAGTGGAGGGAGTCTTTGTCCCAAAGCTCATGCAAGAGGTCGAACAGTTACCCTCACGCTGAGAGCAGTTGTGTTGGGCCAGCATGGACTCCTGCAAGTCTCCAGAGGGCCAAAGGCTCATTGGAGACTAGAGACTCCCTGCGGGTCAGATTGGGAGTCCCCAAGGGCCGCAAGTGGCCCCCGGGCCGGGGTTTGGGCACCCCTGACTAAAGGCTGCTACATACTAAAAGCGGTAAAAGGATAGGAATAGCAGTTAATGTTTCAGTCAGATGATAACCTTAACTACCTATGGAGGCCCAACCCACGTAATCAAACAAACCAAAATGCAGACTCTCTGCTCACCTCACCGGCCTCCAAAATGCCAAGATCCCAGCTGCAGCAGCAGGTGATCCAGTTGCTGTGCTGGCACAGGACACCTCAAAGCTGGGGCCCAGTTTCGGCAAACTGGGCAAATTGGCCTAAAGCCAGCCCTGATCATTACAGCTATATCTAATTATAGCATAAAGACTTTTATCCAATAGCATGGGTCATGTAGTATCATTCTGATCATCATCTCTTGAAAAAAAAATCATCTTTAAAAATATATATTTAAAATATATCAATATATTTTCATGCTAAAATATGAAACCCAGGCACCCAAGTCAGTGCACATAGTGATAAAGCTTTAGTATTGTTTTCTTTTATGTTTAAAGAAAAGTACTTAAGTTAGTGAAATGTGTGAAGTATTGAATATAGTTGGTTGATTTCTGTCCTTCCAGGGGGCTATTCTAAATAATCTGCTGCCCAATTCAAGTTACGTTCTTCAGATAGTTGCTGTTTGTGCTAATGGCCTTTATGGAAAGTACAGTGATCAAGTGATTGTTGACATGCCCTTGGATGATCCAGGTAAGTGTTGTTTTGAGCACAAAAACCATTTTTAGTTAAAAGACTACTGTGAACTTTCATTTGCAAACCAGCTGAAAAAGCAGAACAATGAAATTTCAAAATCAATGTTCTTAATTTAACCTATCAGAACTTTTTTATCAAGCACTTTTGAAAAGTGTTTGTACTAGATGTGTAAGTTTAGATTTTGAACCATAATATCTGGGTGGGGGTTAAATGAGCAGCTACCTTGGTTATGCTTCTGGCATCCTGCTGTTCCCAAAAATATAGCATATTGGCATTCATATATAAAATTAACAAATGAGGACTGGATTCAGATTCCTGGATGTTTAAGCAATCTATCTCAGATGGCCTGTTCTGAGAGCACATAAGATAAAAACAGCTAAATCACTGATGCGTTAAAGGATGGTAAATAGATTGCTAAAAATAATCACCAATATAACTTCATTGATTTTGAAATTACATGGTGCCTCTTGCAATGTGATTTCAGTGCAAACATGGTGATGGAATTCCCTCGCTTCTTAATGTCGGACTGCAAAAATGAAAATAACACAATTGAACACAATGGGACGTATAGACGTGCATTACCAGGGGAGGCTTATTATGACAAGAACTTCTGAGCTTAATAGTGCATTGCATAAATTAATCTTCTGTTGAAGAATTCTTAATCTGCCTTTCCAACCATTTTCCTTCATTTGGCCCAGCTAACGAGTATTGCTTCATTTCTTATATTATTGGGGATTTCTCTTCTCCAGTGAAGTCAAGAACAGAACACATAGACTCTCCAGATTATGGACTAGGCCCAAATTCAGCCAAATTTAGGAATGACCAAGTCTCATTGAAACAGATAGAATAAAAACTCAGTCTTATGCCTGGGCAGTGCTCCTCTCACATGCCCTGTCCAGGCAACGGCTGTCGTGAAAGTGCCATCGGGCACTTTGCGGTGGCCGGGAGAAGAAAGGCATTGGCACCATAGGATTGGGCTGCCCGTTGGTTAGGTTTAACATAATTTCATTTAATGGAATTGACTGCCCAATCCTATCCTTGGATTTACGACAGCGGGACCCCAACCACACGCTGTTTTCAACACGGATGATAATATCTGCACAAGGATGTGAAGTTAAACGAAACTGCAACAATTATTTTTTTAGGTGAACCAGAGCAAAACTTAAAATGCTGCCCCGGTGGGGCTAACTTGCTTGGCTCCCAACCACCCCCCACCACATGTGGGCAGATTGCTGGGCGGTAATTGGTCAGTGTGTGACCAACCTTAGATCGTCCTGCAGGAGTGAGAAAGGCAGGCACCATTCCGTTTCTGAATGCAAAACTTAAAAGTATCCTTGTTACCCTTGAACCTGAACTGGGACTGAAGCCGTAAACACAAAAAGTGTTAAGCGGTTCTCAAAGCCAGTTTAAAAATAAATACAAAAATCAGGTACCCAGGAGATCTTTTTGAAGGGTGGCACCTCTCTGATCCAGCTGTGTTTGGAGAAACTATATTTCCCAGGCAACCATTTCAAAAACAGAAGTGGAAGAAGAGCAAGAGGGATTGGTAGGTGAAGCTTAGGACTGGTGGTAGTCTTCAGGCGCAACTGGATGCTTGCCCACAACAGAGCCTCACTGTGGAGGGTTCTTAAACTGGGGCAGGAGGCATCCTGTGTTTCCCCGGCATTGCAAATGCTTCTTGTTGCTGTTCTTCTGTTCCTCCTGAAAAGGTAAGGAGAAAATTTTCTTGATTGCTAAGACAGTGAAACTTTTTGAAATAAATGATTGAACCCTAAGGAGTTGGGTGTGTGTGTGGAGATATTAGGAAAGAACATTCAATTTGAAAGTGTTTCTAGCCTGCGCTCTCTCTCTCTCTCTCTCTCTCTCTCTCTCTCTCTCTCTCTCTCTCTCTCTCTCTCTGTAGGCGGTGTTGAGTAGTTCTAATCTGGTTAGTAAAATAAACACTTTATTGCTGTAGCCTCCTTGGCTAGCTGAGACAACAACTTTTTCCCTCTGGCCACTTGCTAAGGAGACTTTCCTCTCAGAACAAAAATAATTACATGTTCTATTTTATACTATTCCTTTACTTATTTGCTTATGATTTCGCTTTACAACAAATGTTTACAAAGCTGTTTACATGGGAAAAGATATTAGAACATTGAGACCCTGCATTTGCCCAAGGCTACTAAACGTTGAGTGTCGGAGAACAAGGCACAAGAACAGCAACATTAATTTCAATTATTTTCTTACATGTTTATAAATTTGAAATATTACGTATTTAACAGCTCAGTTCTATCTGACCCTTCCCATGCTGATGCAGCTGCACCGGTGGGGTGTGCACTGCATCCTGCAGGGACGGCAAGGAATGTCCGTTCCCTTGCCTGGGAAGTAAGCTTCCACTGCTACAATGGATCTACATGAATCTGCACCTGCTATTTTGGTGGTAAGAATGGACCCAGGAATGTTGATCAAAGATGATAAGGGGAATAGGATATTGCTGGAACTACTGCTGCCAATATTTCCCCCTTTCCAGCCTCAATACACTTCCCACCTGGTCTCTGCCCCATTCCTTTCCCTAACCTTCCCATTCCACCTACCCACTGCCCATCCCCTGTGCTGACTTACTGGTGCCAGGGTTATTCAGGAGGCTGCTGGTGTGTAGCCGCAGCCACTCACCACTTGCATTGGCCTGGCTGTACAGAATGTCAGGTCACGTTTTGTAACTGCTCTAAAGCGTGCTGCTTTGCCAGGACATGAGTTCCAGAGGTGGATGGATTGGGCCATCAATCAGCAACTGTTACCCTGCACATGCCCAATCTTGTCTGATCTTGGAAGCTAAGCAGGGTCAGCCCTGGTTAGTACTTGGATGGGAGACCACCTGGGAATATCAGGCGCTGTAGGCTTATACCATAGGCTTTCGAGACTGAAGGTTGCCAACCACCACCAGTTATGGGTTTGATTTTACTCTGCATGAAACCAAGTCTGAACCAGTTACTGAACCACCTTGTAAAGTTACCGTCTAAACTGAGGAATCGAAAAATTCTCGTGAACATGAATCAGAACTGGACGTAAATTTGTCCAGTCAGTTTGGTTCCCTAACAAAATCATGTGTTGAGAAGTTCTCCTTTCGCACTTTGAAGTAATCTTTTTTCCATGGAAGGTCTTCTCACAAGTAAGATGTGTTCTGGTTCTCTATCATGGTTGCTTTTTTTTGCACTAAAACAATTGCAAACTCTGCAAAACATAAAAAAAAATAGAATTTTAAAAAAAATGAAATCAGAAGAATGTCAAGCAAAATGCACTACTATAAACTTATATAACAAAAATAAGTATGCTTCTTTTTAGTTAAATAAATGTAATTTGAAAAGTCTGTTGATATATTATAGTTGTGAACCCTCCATATTAACTATTTTCAATGGATATCCAAATGTTTCATTATGAGCAATTGAGAAGCCAGGGAATGTCATCATTATTTTATCCTTAGCCTCCTAACCTTCAGAAAGTAACAGGTAAGACATGCTTTTTTTCCTGATAATATTCTGTATCCCTTCCTCAATTGCTTGTTTAGATTTTTTTTAAAAAGAACTGATTATTCTGGGGCAGGGGTGCCCAAACCCCGGCCCTGGGGCCACTTGCGGCCCTTGAGGACTCCCAATCCGGCCCTCAGGGAGCCCCCAGTCTCCAGTGAGCCTCTGGCCCTCCAGAGACTTGCTGGAGTTCACGCTGGCCTGATGCAACTGCTCTTAGTGTGACAGCCAACTGTTCGACCTCTTGCATGAGCTGTGGAACGAGGACTCCCTCCACTGCTTGCTGTTTCATATCTGTGATGCAGCAGTGGCAGCAAAGGAAAGGCTGGCCTTGCTTTGTGCAAGGCCTTTTATAGGCCTTGAGCTATTGCAAGACTTTCATTCAGTCATCTCTAATATATTATTATTATTATTATTATTATTATTATTATTATTAATAACAGTATTTATATTACTTTATAAATTTATATATACTTTATTATATATATAAATATATTTATATATATTTATATAATAATTTATATATATAAATTATTATTTATACTTTATATAATTTATATTATATTTATATTACTAAAAGTTCACAAAGCGGTTTACAGAGAAAAATCAAATAACTAAATGGCTCCATCTCTAAGATATTCATTTATGTAAATTTATTCAAATTTGAAATGTAAATTAATTCTTTTTTCTGTGCCCCTGGCACAGTGTCAGAGAGATGATGTGGCCCTTCTGCCAAAGCATTTGGACACCCCTGTTCTGGGGTATGGCACATATAACATATACAGAGGTTCCTATTTATAACCATGTTTTTTTAAATCCATACTGGTGTAATCCATACACTACCTTATTCTGGAATAGGCTTCCTGCTGTTTTATTAATTTTGATGGGGTTTCAGTGAGGCTGGGAGCTTACGGCCCAGTCCTGTCTTTGTAGTGCACTAGCACAGTGGTTTTCAACAGGTAGTACACGTACCACCAGTGGTACGCAGGGTGGTGGTGGGAGGTACACATAGTACCCACCGTCCAGCAGTGAGATCATGAAGGAAGCTTCCAAAGTTGAAAGGAATCTAGAGCTGGCAGGCAGAGCTTTAGTGTGCTGTTTTTGAGCCCAAGAAAAAGTTCTGAGCCTCTTATTGACCTCTTAAGCTCCCATCACAGTCTCAGAGCCTGTAAGTAACTGGCAATTATGTCATTGCCAGTTACTTCTGGTGGTACCTCCAAGAGCGATGGTGAGTGGTACATTGCGGAGCAGCATGGAGAAATGCTGCACTAGCGTACCACATGGTCCACAGGCTTTCCACGCGATGCACTGTCATGGCAGCCATTCTGTGTAGTGCTGCTGCTAGTGCAAGGGTTGGAAGGCCATGTGCCACCAGCAGCACGATTGTGGGGTTCTGCCTGTGAAGGGCTGAGAACTGGGGGGTGTCTCGGAGTGGATCTTGGCAACACTGGTGTCCGCTGTATCCGGAACCCTATCGTGGGCCGGACACACTGCCCACTGTAGCTGGCTATCTCCTCAGAGCTACACCAGCAAAAAAAGCTAGCATAGAACCCCATTGGCTCTCCATTGGCTGGCATGGAATCCCCATTGGGAAAGTAAATAAAATTTTTCTTTTCTTACCTTTCTTGGCTGTCTTGGTCCCCTAGTGGCACACAGGATGCAGCACAGACTACACCAGCAACCCTTCATCATGTGTAGCAATGTATATGATTGGGCCATATCAGTTAGGCTGTTAGGTTAACGTTAAAAAGAACAGTTAGGTGTACAGGTCCAGCCTTGTTATACACGGATTTTTTAATACACGGATTTAACTCAACACAAATGGCCCCTGCAAATGAGAAGGAATGCGCTGATCCTTGGAGAAGGGGAAAAATGCATCCCTTTAAAATCAGTCCTTTAACAGTAGCCTCCTTAATGAGAGAGAGAGAGAGGGCAGCTGGCTGACAATCCATCAGTCCTTCTCTCTCTAGGCGACACCTCCCTTCCCCCCCAGCACATGAAAGAAAGGTGATCACTGCATTGGTGAAGGGAGGGGCTGAGTGAAGTGCCTTTCTAAGAGCTTGGAGGACAACTGATTGATGGATTGTCTTCTTAATGACTTTTACCTTATATCACAAAGGTCAGCAAGGCTGTTTTTAAATCACCTGAACAAAGAAACTTTGCTTTTTTAATGAATTTGCTTTAGTGCGTTTTTTTGCCATCCACGTGAGTGCTTGGAACGGAACCCACGCGAATAATGAACCTCAACTTGTATATTAAAAAGTTGTGACTGAAATCTACAGGTGTCAGTTATGTTCAAGACACAGAATGCATGTAAAGGATTCACTCAATGTGGTTCATGAAACATTGAAAAACCCAAGCAATTAAAATCATAATTGAACAATAAAAACTACAGTATTTGGTAGATACCTGTTTTTTTCCTGTCACTGATTGGCTATGTGAATCAGGACCACAGTACTTGGAAGGGGTGTTATTGCTTCCCCATGCACCATTTCTCTGATCACGCTTGTACACACCATTAGAGTGGGGCAAATATGTAACCTGTACCCAACTAACAGCAACTTCAGGATGTGTGTGCAGCTTAAATCAGGGAAATGGTGAAGGGCTAAACCCACCCCCTTCCTCCCCAGTCCTACAGCGCTAATCCAGTAGTCTAGCTAGAGGGGGTGTAAAACCATAAGCACTGCAGGTCCCACAACACGCCATGTGAGCAGCCCCTCCCACTTGCTGTTGGAGCCATTCCAGGCAACAACAATTTGCCGCAACAAGTCGGTCTGTGGAACTCCTTGCCACAGGATGTGGTGCTGGCGTCTAGCCTAGACGCCTTTAAAAGGGGATTGGACGAGTTTCTGGAGGAAAAATCCATTATGGGGTACAAGCCATGATGTGTATGCGCAACCTCCTGATTTTAGGAATGGGTTAAGTCAGAATGCCAGATGTAGGGGAGAGCACCAGGACGAGGTCTCTTGTTATCTGGTGTGCTCCCTGGGGCATTTGGTGGGCCGCTGTGAGATGCAGGAAGCTGGACTAGATGGGCCTATGGCCTGATCCAGTGGGGCTGTTCTTATGTTCTTATGTTCTTAACAACAAAATGCAGGTGCTCACTGAACCAATTGGCATCTCCTGCACATCGATGTCGCTGCCCGGAATGTCTCCTGTGGTGATTGGGAGAGGCCACTTACAGAGCACATTGCAGTGCCTGCAGTACTTACTGCTTTGGCCCCTCTCTAGCTGTGCCACTACCCAAATCACCCTTTGACAGCTGCTTTTAAGGAAAGAAAAGTGTGTGATCATTGATCTCCCACCAAACATCTAGTTTGGCCCTTAGCCATAGCTGTTCCAATGCTGAACTACAAAGTACTTTTAAAACCTTCACCTACACATCCATGCTCTGTTATGGGGAAGTGAATGGAAAACAAAAGACAATGCTGACCATACAAAAGTCCTGTAGATAAATGGATGCGTCTGGTCCATCACCATACACTTTTCTCCCAAACTCCTTTCTACATCTTCCAAATTAGCATTGCAGAAGTAACTGTACAGAGGACCCAATTCATTAATGCCATATAATGTTATATAATACAAGTTTTGTTAAAAAGCTACTTGCTATATAGTTTCTTAAGTGAATACTGTCATTAATAACATTATCTCCTGCAAAAGTGATGTCTGTTTGTGATTGCAATATTAGTTTTTATAGTGCATGTTTTTGTTTTATAGAAACTGATTTGTTTCCTGAATTGACTGACACAGAAGATTATGAGGTATTGTGCTATCGTGTACTTTGCTTGCACAACTGTGATGAAACATATGCACCCTACATTTAACAGCATATTCAGTGTGTACGTTCTGACTGTCTAGAATTTGAGTTTGAAATTATTTTGTAAGAGCAAATGCCGAGATCAAAAGACCCAACTGTCTTGTAGCATTCTTTAGGAAAAAAAAAAAAATCTCAACTAACATTGAGGCACAAATGATGTTTGAGGACCCAATCCTATCCAGTTTTCCAGTGCTGGTGCTGCTGTGTCTATGAGATATGCACTGCTTCCTGTTTTGGGGATGCAGTCACAGAGGCCTCCCTAAGGTATGGGAACATTTGTTCCCTTACCCCAGGGCTGCACTGTGGTTGCACCAGTGCTGAAAAGTTGGATAGAATTGGGCTGTAAGCCAGTTATTTTCAACCACTGTGCCATGGCACACTGGTGTGCCACAAATGGTCTGCATTGGAAGTTTGGGGGAGGATCATATATTAATGGGACTATTGGGGGATGTGGGGGGTGTGAGGCCTCCTCCCCACCAACAGCATGGTGTGTCTTGTCAATTGTCCAAAAACCGATGGTGCGCCTTGACAATTTTAGTACCTTGTCAGTATGCCGTAAGACTAAAAAGATTAAAAATCACTGGTTTAAGCAAATATAAACTCCTGGTGTCATAGCTGTACGGATGCTAAAGCAGCTTGCTGGCACCAGGCATTATAGGGAAGGTATGGTTGTCACCCAAACAGGCATACCTGCAACTGTTCCTTCTCCCCTACCCTGTGTCATGCGCCAGGCCTGCAGCAGTAATCTGAACTTTGTTTAGCAGGAGGAGGGCTAGTTTGGTCGGATGGCCAATAAGCACAGAAGGCTAAGGCAATTGAGATTCTGGAGGGATGAAAGGAAGTATTTCATACACCACATAATGAATTTATAAAATTGACTGCTACGTGACCTAGTGATGCCTCTAGCTTAAGTGGCTTTAAAAGGGAATTAGACAAATTCATTAGGAGCAGATCTATAAGTGACTAGTATTCATGATGGCAGGCAGGATTTGTTCAGTATAATTTACCCTCCTTTGTTCATTAGATCAATGTTTCTCAAAGTGTGAGTTGGGACCCACTAGGTGGGTTGCGAGCCAATTTCAGGTGGGTCCCCATTCATTTCAATATTTTATTTTCAGTATATTAGACTTGATGCTACCATGGTATGTGACTGCTTTTGGGGATATGTGACAGACCTGTACTTTGAACAAGCTACTATGTATATTCTTTTAACAATGATAGTAAATGGAACTTACTCCTGGGTAAGCATGGGTAGGATTGCGGTCTTGGATTGTTAAAAGTTTTCTGCTTGATGATGTCACTTTCGGTCATGACGTCACTTCTGGTGGGTCCGGACAGATTCTTATTCTAAAAAGTGGGTCCTGGTGCTAAATGTGTGAGAACCGCTGCATTAAATAATAAGAGAGAACATTGACTGTACTGTATGTTTGCTTATTTTTAGGAGGAAGATGAAATGGAGGAAGCAAAGGCAGGAGTGGGTGAAGAAGCCGCAGTAATCACCAGCACAGATAGCGTAGTGAACCAAATCAGGAAAAAGGAGTTCCAGGTTACTACTTCTAGCTACGGTCAGGACAGAATGGGGACGAAATACAATGAGGTTGGAACGCACAGATACTTAGCGAAAGAGGAAGACGCGTATGGAAAAAATGACCATTCCAAAGCAATTTTTCATCCTTCTTCTCAGCCTACCACTGACGTACCAAAGGAAGAAGAGGTGGATTCTGCATCATCTCAAGCAGTTACTGCAGCTGTCTCTCTAGCAAGCAGCGCCACCAAAGGTAATGGGGAGGAGTTTGCACACGCTTTTTCTGACAATGAGACAACAAGAGCTTCTGCTGCTGATAGTCATGAAGATGATATAGAGGTGTCTGCTTTTAAGCCTGATCTAGACACTGATGACTCTTGGGGTTCCATTCCTACTACTTCTGCTAGATGGTTAGTCACTGTGGAGACATCCCAGGAAAACATGATTAGTTCAGGAAGCCCAGAAATAAACATGCATGAAGATCTCTCTCAAGACTACATTAAAATTCCATCAGAAGATTTAGAACCTCCGAGAGCTGAAGAATCTGCAGAAGAATCCCCTACAATCAATTTGAATTCATGGCATAGGTGGAATGGTACAGATACTACTGCCATTTCGGTCGATAGTGAGCAGCTTTTTCAGCCTAGCTCCCCAGATCCTGCTACAGTGCATTATCCCAATGGTCCAGTGTTGTCACCAGAGGTTTCAGTTGCGGATCTAGAATTGCCACATCCTTCTACCTTTGCTTTCTCCCCTACTGAGTTGTCATCTTACTCTGTCTCTCCAAATTCTGAAGAAAATGGCTCTGCTTCTGCTGCCAGTGAGGTACTCTCTCAGACAACTCAACCAGTGTACAATGGTGAGATACCGCTTCAACCCTCCTACAGTAGTGAAGTGTTTCGTCTAGTCACCCCTTTATTGTCTGATGCTCAGATGCTCGACACTTCCCCTGCTGCATCCAGTAGTGATGTGACCTTGCATGCTGCACCTGTATTTCCCAGTGTTGATGTGTCATTTGAATCCACTCTGTCTTCCTATGATGGTGTGCCTTTGCTTCCATTTTCCTCTGCTTCCTCCAGTAGTAAAATGTTTCACCATCTGCATATGGGCTCTCAAACATTTCCACAAGTTGCTCCAGCTGTTGAGAGCGATAAGGTGTCCCCGCATGCTTCTTTGACATTAGCAGAGGGTGGCGTTTTAATGCAGTCAAGCCTCGCTCAGTTTTCTGATGTGACATCACATCAGGCGGTCCATGCTGCTTCAGAGACATTGATATTTGGTCATGATAGAACTCAAGTTGAACCATCCAGCAGTGGTTTAGATATGCATGCAGTGTCTACAATGTCTGAACTTTCTTATGCTTTATCTAGTAATGCGGGCCCTCTCCAAACTGTTGCTGCTTCAGAATTTGCACATGATTCTATTGGCGCATTTCATCAGGGTCCGTTGTTTAGCAGCTATATCAGTGTGCTGGTGCATAAGCCTTCTTCTGCAATATCTCAAGCTGACACTTTGCTGCAGCCTACACGCACTCTATCTAGCAAAATGGATTGGTCTGAAGCATATTCTGGTAGTGAGTCCCTTTTGCCTGACTCAGATATAATGTCTATGCTTAAAGCCTCCTCACGTGATTCTTCAGGTGAATTGATAAGCAGCACACCTGGGTTTAATGGTAATGTAGAGATGCCTCACCAAAAAGGGGTAATATATGGATATGACAGAGAACTGCAAATTCCTTCTTCTTTCAGTGAAATGGCTTCCCCTGCTGAAAGTGAAATGATGACTGAACTTCCTACTACAGTTTCTAATGATGAAATTACTAAGCAGGATACAACTTTACAAGAGATGCTCATTACTGTTTCTAGTGCAAAGGGAATCCTTCCAGTATCTATTGCTTTACCTGTTACTAAGGTGTTTGATTATGATGCTAGTAAACGCTCAGAAAACCATATTCCTGTTCAGCCTTTGCATGTTACAACTCCAGCCTTTGATGACACTTTGCTTAAGCCTGTGCTTAGCGCAATCTCAGAGCAAGCTTTCTCTACTCCTGCTTCTCTCAATACGTTGTCTCCCTTCTTGCAGTATTATTATGAGGCTTCAGCTACATTAAATAACACTTTGCTGCAAACTTCCTTTCAGTCTTCTGATGATGGTGCACTGCTTAGAACTCCCGTAACTGTGCCTAGTGATCAAAAAACCGCAGAGGCTGACAATGGTAGTTCTACTTTTGACCAAATATTGCACCAAATGACACCAGATCCTACAGCGAATAAAACAAGGTTGCATTCAGCATCATCTACTGTAAATAAGCCACATACTACCGGTACCCCCACAGATTCACCAGAAGGTTTAAATGTTTCCTATATAAGTGATGAAACTGTTGCACCCAGTTTGCTTAATAATGAAGATATACACCAGGTTGTACCTTCATTGTACAGTCATGATGTTTCATATCAGTCAACCAATTTAGAAAATACAAGTGCCTTTCCTTCCAAAGCAGTGAATACAGTGACTGTCCCAGTCATGCCAACTGACCTATTACCAAATACAGCTACTTCTGCCAACAGCCATAGTCTTCCAAGTGTTTCTCAGAAGGAGGAGTATCTCACTTTTTCCTCAAGGCCTAATATTGTTTCTCCTGTGCCTGATTCTATTCATCATGCCTTTTCAAATATACCAGATACGTATATTTCTGTTACACGTGATTCTCCCGGCATCGATGGTAGTATAACTTTAAACACTCCATTAGTTCCCACTAAAGCAGACCCTGAGTTATCTACCACAACTAGTTCTGACACCGATTTGTGGTTGTCTATTGTTGATGATGATTATGATGAGTACGATAGTGGCTTGCCTGCAAACGGTTGTCACAGGTGCATTTCCCATAGAGAAAGCCAGGAAGAGATAGATGAGACAGAGGCACAGGTAGACAGTGTCAACCATAAGAATAATCTAATTATAATTTCACATTTTGAAACATCTGAAGAAAAAGAAGCAAAGAAAACCACAGTTGATCATCCGGAAGACATGATAACCCATGAGGTGGACCAGCTGAAATATACAAAAGTCCCAGCAGTGGCAATGAAGACAAAGAAGCACAGTGATTCAGCCATGCCGGAGAACCACATTCAGGCTATTAGCAACTCACTGCAAAGTGCACCAAAGTCTAAATCATGGGCAGTTTTCACCAGTGATGAAGAGAGTGGTTCTGGGCAAGCTGCCTCAGATAGCCTTAATGATAATGAGACTTCAACAGATTTCAGTTTTTCCGATCTTAATGACCATGACTTTGAGGGGGCAGTTGGAACAGGTAACTCAGAATTAACTTCTGGATCACAACTGTCATCAGTAGCATCTGTACCCAGTGGTCACTCGTCAGTATTCAACATTTCTGAGGCAGGTTAGTTATAGCTCCCAATGGCAGATTTGCATGCCTGTAGAATTGTGAAGCAAACTTCTCTATAGAAGCATATGTGTGTGAACTGTTGGAATTACCCTAGGTATTTCAGTTATAGCTAAGACATAAAAGGCGAAGGGGGGGGGGCAAACCAAAGTAGGTCTCCTATACTACTAGATTTAAAATTCAGAGTTGCCCTCAGTTATCTCTTTCCTAAGAATGCTGACAATTCTTAGATGTTCCTTGCCTTCTTAACTCATTTTTGCCCAGCCCACAGGTGTACACATCTGGTCCCTGTTGTGTATATGCAACATTGGGCAGAAATGGCTTAACTTACCTTGACTTATCATGGTTCCACTTAACTTAACCTGGTGGACCCATGATGGCTAAACTGGCAGTATATGCAGTCTGTGCACTAAATTATTGTTTTTGTTTTGTTTTTAATTTAAGGCCTAAATCACCTAAGTTTCTTCCATTTACTGAGAGATTAGAAGTTGCATGGTTCCTGAACACATTATATGATTATGCCTGGTGCTGATTTTGAATTTTATTTATTTATTTATTTTTGCCCGTTTTTAACATATGCTTGCTTTGTATGTTTTTCAAGTAAAGTAATGGTAAAAAAAAAATTATTTCATCATAATGCTGCCTCATCTCACTTTGAGAAATAGTCATTATAAATGTTCCTTCTGTAGATATGAGTGTCTTGCAAAATCTAATGAACTGCCAAGTTTTTCTATGCCTCCTCATATAATGCCTGCTTGTTCCTACAAAATGAAAAGTTTTATTTGTTTGATTGTATTCTAGCTTATGTCAATGAAAATGCAACAGAAATCAAACTTTTTTTGAAATTCTAAGGTTTTATCTTAACTTCTAACTTATATCAGTTTTATAACACTTTAGCTGCCATTGTTCCCTAAAAATATTTTGGGAACTGTAATTTGAAGAAGGTGCTATTAGAGATTCTTAGATTTTCCTAAAACTACCATTCCCAGGGTTCTGTGGTAGAGGGCATGACAATTCATCCAGAATATGCTTATTGGAAACACCCCACCCCAACTTACATTGACAACTGCCTCATTGGATGAAAATATAACAATTATATTTGTTAGTATTGAGAATTGAAGATAGATATTGCATTGAGGCCTTGCAATTTATTTGCATGTTTCTAGTGCCTATAGAGGGCAGTATTAATCAGCAAAATATTTTTATTTTTCACATTCATGGAAGAATTGGTTTCTGGAAAGTATGTAAACTATAAGAATTCAGCTCTACAAACATACATTTGGGGGGGCACAGATTAAGATGCAAGGATTTAAGAAATGCATCCTTATTATTACATCTTGTAGTCTATTTACTTAATGGGAACTATGATATGTAGATGCTATGCTGTTTAAAAGATAATCAACTGGAAAACCATCTGTATGTGCAGACCAGGAATAAGCTATGCAGTTGTGCAGGACTGAGCTGTGTTTAGCACAGAGCCATTAGTAAATGATATAAAGTTGTATTTTATGTTCTGAATAGAGAGAATGGAAGATAAAAAATAAGGGGGTAGAGAGAGTATTAATTACCCATACAGTAATTAGCAACAGTTATAGTTTGCTGTTATTAAAGGTAAAATGCTCCATCTGCAATTAACACTAAGGAGCTATAAAAAGGTGCTTTAGAAGTGTGTTATATCAGATTGCTTGAGTAACAGCACTTGTTAACTTTTTATCTCTCATTCTCATTAGAGTACTTTCATGGGAATTATTTCCTTCTGACATGAGCCTTATTTTGCTTTAATCTAAATAGCAATTAATACACTGATGCTTTCTATCAAGAAATCTTCTGCTAATCAACCAGAGATGCCTAGTTGAATCTGTTTTTTAAATGACAATAATACAAATTGAACATTATATAAAGTTTAAAATGCCTTCTTGATAAGTACAGCAATTAAACACTTTTTTGGGGGGGGGGGAGAGGAATATTTGTATAATTTTTTTAATGTTAATTTGTACTCTGGTCTATAATCAGTGCTAAGCTTTTTTTTATCTTCTCATTCACTTAATATATTTAAAAAGAATTGTAGTACAGTTTATGTAATACCTTGCACTCAGCATAAAAAAGGAATTTATTTGAATTCCTCTTTATAATCCTTACAACTTACTTTTAAGGAAAACTGGAATGGTTATCCCCATATTATAGAGGTGCTGAATAGATGACCTAAAGCCATCTTCTATATTCATGCCTACAGTGAAATTTGAATTGTGAACTTTCAAGCTCACCATTTTATTTTTTTCCTAATTTTTTAGGGAGATTTTTCCTAAACTTCCTTTCTACTCAATCAAAACTGTAATGTTATTTCATGAACTAATAACTGTATTATCAAGTCTTCCTTTAAGGGGGGAACATCTATAATATTATGGAGTTCTGGTACATTATTCACTCTAGTAATACCACTAAAATAATGCAAAATCTGGTATAACTTGTGTTGATTTTTTTATTGTTGACCAAGGTTATATTTTGTTGCTATGGAGAATACCTACATGAATCCTGGCAACCTGTTTCTTTACAAAATTGATATACTGCAGATTATTCTGAAATCCAAGCTTGCTTCATATATTTTATTTACCATTGTATATTGCATATGTCCTGCATATATGCTATGTAACCCTACTTCATAAACATTTTGTTGAAAAGCAGTATATTCTTTCATAATAATTTTCCATTATGAAAATCAGATTAACAGGAATTGATTGAAGCACATTTATCTCACTGGGATTAAACCAAATGTAATTATTGGGCAAATTATATAAGTATTGGCTTTCCAGTGCATGTATATATACGAATGTATATACACAATTTGATGTGAGCTATCATTTATGTTCCTGTTCTAATGCAGTAGTAACTGGCTGGATATTTTTTCCTCATAGGCAGTCACTCTGCTTATTAAAGTATACTGCTCAAGTTGATAAGGTAGTTAAGAGGGATCAGGTTTAAAGCTAAGTACAGAAACAGTTGCTTGAGCAAACTTGTGGTATTAATGTTTTTAGAGTGCTCTTCAAATGCACAAGTGCTCTTTTAGAGTGCTCTTCAAATGCACAAGATAATTCACTGCTTGATGTATTTTTCTGATTCTTGACTAATGGGTTCAGAAGTTAACTACAACTTTAACTGTGTCTGCTGAAAAAAGATGTCTAGGGTACACTTAGGTTTCTGCAACAAATCAAAAAAATTTCTGAAACAAAAAAATCTCTTTTTGTTGTTGTTGTTGTCATTGATGCAACTCATAAGGTTACCTGCAAGCCTCAAAATTATTTGGTACTTGTAACACCCATTTTCCCACTCAGCTCATGTAGAAACTGCCTCACTCAAGGCAGCTATTATTCCAAGGGTGTTCAAAGATCATGACCTGTTCAAGCACCATGTACCTGACTGCTGTGATTAATAGCCTGCCTGCCTTTAACAAGAGCCTTGACCCAAAAATATTATGAAGGTATCACTTTTTCTGACACTTATCTCCATGCTAGAACCTAATTTCTACATAAGGCTGCTCTTAAAGGTACAAGAGCGAGATCAGTAAGAAAGTTGACAACGCTACTTCTCAGCCATGCTTTGCAGTATTTTATACTGCATATTTTATAGCTGTCCTGTCATTGTTCATTTAAGAAAAAGATAATATCCTTGAAATATATGTAAACATGCACACCTGATTGAAGTAATTTGGGTTTTCATGATGCTGATTCATGTCCACTTATGCACTCTAGTGTGCAGTAAAAATCTTTTTACAATTATTAAATTATTATTTGATATCTTTATGTTCTGCTTTTTAAAAAAAACACAAAATGGCTTTAAAGATTAAAAGCATGAAACAAATAAGACAAACAGCCCAATCCTAACTAAATTCTCATGCAACACTGAATCTCAAGGAGGGGGGGATTTTGGCTGCTAGAGATCTTCTTGGAATAAAACTCCAATAACTGCTATGGACTATGAACCTGCCCCCCCACTGGGTCTGATCTGCCCATCCCTCACCCCTATCACACCCCTCCCTGTGCCATTCCACCCCCTCCCCTCTCACTTCCCCATCCCTGCACCAAACTTACCTGGTCTGGCAGGCCTCCAGATGTCCACCAGTGCCAGGTACTTACACATATAGAGATTTGTGAGTGCATTTTAATTGTAATGTGTGCATACACCACCTATAATTCCTAGAAGTATATAGCATCCTATGATGTGCAAGTAAACTACATTCCACTAAAATCAATGCTTCCAAAACTGTGGTTCTGGGACCCATCAGTGGTGACCCAATTTTTTGGATTTGCAAAACTGACAGGGCAGATTAGGCTATGTGCATAAAGGGTTAAACAAACTGCTACTTGGGGGAGCACTGCTGTCCAATCACCATTATAACCACACCCCTTGGTGGCACTGCTGAAAGGGTGGACTTCCTGATAATTGGGCTCTCTCAGCAGTGCTGTTTCTGCCAAGGGGCTGGGAGGGAGTGATGGAAGGAGGTCTCAGAAAGCAAGGAACGGTATGAGGGAAGGCGAGACCATAAGTAAAAAAGGGAGAAGTCATGCAGGCTGCTCTTTCAGGAGCGCCTTTTCTGCTGAGACATCACCTGGCATAGCACCTGAGCTGCAAAGTGATGCCTTGGCAGAAGCAGCATTGCTGAAAGGACAACCTGCATGATAATTGGATGCCCAGATCTTGAAAATATGAACAAGGTTTACATATTTTCTCTTCTGTCATTTGCAGCTAATCAGTTCCTAAGTGCTTATTTCTGGTCATCGCCTACTTAGTGACGTCACTTCCTGCTTCATTAAATCACTTCCAGCCCTCAGTAGGTGCCAGGATTGCTATTCAGCCCACCGTATGAAACAAGTTTGACATCCCTGGTATAGAGACCACCAAAAGTACATGGCTTTAGCATGAAACTTGTAATTTTAGTTTCCAATTCACATTCTTTTTCTTGTAAACTCAGTGCAATAAATCAGTCAACAATGAAATGTATTCTCAATTATATTGATAATTGTAAAGTCATTATAGACATAAAATTGGATTTTGACAGATTAATGAAGAAAAGCAGACATTTTGGTACAAAACATTCTACCATTTCAACCATGTGCTACAGATTGAAAGGTTAAATCCTAGTCAATAAGTAATTCTGAATCTCTCTTGTTCAGTTGGGCTTTATTTGAACAGCATTATAATACAAATTCTAATTCTCACTTAAAACCCTACTTAATACATTTAACAATATGGTACAAACAGACCTGTGTAACTAGAAGATTGACTCGCATAGAATAGATCAGCTTGTTCATGCAAGTGGCACAGATTGAAAATGCTAACATCATTTCCCCATTTTACGATGTTTAAATATAGCAGAAATATATTTGCAATTTAAACAGTATTTACTCTGCTAAGAATGAATTTCCATTTATAATTAGTAGTCAAATGCACAAGTAAAAATAAAAATAAATCAAAGCAGTCTATGCACTTCTATACGTAGTTTTGATAACCTGGAGCAGTTTTGATAACCTTTTTTTATTTACTAGTATAACTTGATTTTCTCCCTTTTTTCAGCATAAAACAACATTTTGCAGTGTTTTCAAAATGAAATGCCACACTGTTAGGTGTTGCGTTGCCTAAGCTATGACCTTCTGCTTGCCGACTTTCTGCTTATTTTCTTTAAACTGGTTTGCAAATATATATGCTTTCTGCACTATGTACTAACAAAATTACAACGGTAAGTAACAGCATCTAGGACCCTGAAACCATAGTCAGTTATGTTGTGCCTTAAGTCAAAATTTAAATATAGGTTGTTTCAATTTTCTCTGACTACAGAGGCAAGTAATAGTAGCCATCAGTCGCTTATTGGTAACGCAGAACCGAAGACGGTTATTCCTCTTGTGGTCGTATCAGCCCTGACTTTCATCTGTCTAGTGATTCTTGTTGGTATTCTCATATACTGGAGGTAAGGTTTTATTAAGTTTCCCCCCCCCCTGTCATTACTGTTATTAATTCTCTAAATAATCTATACATATAACTATGTATGGCATTCTGGATGGCTGGTTTCTTGATACGGCTTTCCTCATTCACGTATTTATTTGTTTTATGAATTTTATACCCTGCCTTTCCAGTTAAAAACTGCACAAGGCAGATTATAATAAAATCAGACATAAAACATTTTGAAAATAAAAGCTAAAATAGAAGGCAATAAAATAACAGCTATAAAACAGACCTTTTAACCCATTTTTGCCTGGCTGACAGATGTACACATTTGATCTCTGTTGCGTATATGCAGCATTGGGCAAAAATGGTTTAATTTTTCAGTAAGACAGCCCCCCCCCACCCTCTCCCGCCAAAGCTAGTTGAAATAAAAATGTCTTTAAGACTTGTTTGAGCTCCTCCACAGAGGAGGATGATCATAGATGCTCAAAGCATGTGCCACAGGTACAATGCCACATCAGAGAAGGCCCTGATTTTTTGCCACCATCCTCTTTACCTTGGAGGGTGGTGGAACTCTTAGCAGAGCCCTGCCAGGTGACCTAAGGGGATGAGCCAGACTGTATGGGAGTCCATGTTGGCATCCTTCAGTCTTTGAAGACTATGTTACCGCGCTCTGAATGGTGGTTCTGGAACAGAGTGTCCTCTCCAGTGCACGAAGCCTGGGTAAAGTAGATATGGAGGATAGACTGTTTCCCATGCAGCAAATCCCCCCTCTCCACGTCGCTGAAATGGTCCAATGGAAAGGCAGAGGCCAATACAGCGGTGTCGCAGGAGTTGCCAGAACTCCTGTGACTGTGTTCAGCCGTGAACTGCCTCAGGGACTCTGGCTCCGGATTTTGCCTCGAGGTTGACTCCTGAAGCCTTTTCCATAACTGGATGTACCCACAAGGCAGTGGAGGTTTGGAATCAGAGTTTTCCTTCTCTCAGATGAGCTGCCTTCCCAGGCTGACGAGTCCCATCTACCCGGTGGCTGTTTAGTCGCCTCTTAAGACAAGTACAGCCAAACGGAGGGCCTATTCTTATCCCCAGCCCCCAGGGAGTATGGGAGTACTCCCATGTATGGGAGTAGGCAATCCCAAAGTTACCCTGGCCCTAGGCTGTGTAGGGCTTTGAAGGTTAAGATCAGCAACTTGAATTGGGCCCTGAAAGAAAAAAAAAACAGCATCCAGTGCAGTTGCAAGAGCAATGGGCTGACATTAAACCGCCAAGCCCCAGTAACCACACAACCATCACATTCTAAACCAGCTGCAATTTCCAAACTGTCTTCAGGGGCATCCCCACGTTAAGTGTGTCATGGTAATCTAAATGCTGTGTAATCTAAAAGCATGGACCACTAAAGCCAGATGCAGCTGACTCAGATATGGACGCAGCTGACACACACCAGCTGAAGCTGGGCAAAAGCCCCCAGTGTCACAGCTGCTACCTGGTCATCCAGGCCCCCAGGCTGCACACCTTTTCTGTCCAACTGTGTTTTGCGTAACAAATTTTAACAATGACATGAAGCTACATGCGGCAGCGACGACCCTGCAGGGTAGCGCTTCTTAATATTTATTTATTTATTTATTCTATTTGTATTCCGCCTTTCTCCCCGAAGGGCACCCAAGGCGGCTATAGGTGCAATGTCTGACATTGTCACAAAGGTGATGTTGCATCACGCTACAGTCACTGTACCCTGTCTTGGCCTCTTGTTTGCTGATATAGTATCCTATGTGATTGGTCTCTACGCTGTACTGCTTGTGTTCCCTGTAAGAGGTTAATGACGCTTTTGAAAACTGTGGAAATGATGTTGTCCCCTTTTTAAAAAGAAATAATTAGTGGCACCTAACTATAGTGTATCTGCCACTAGGAGCTCCCTTCATGAATAGAAGGACCATTCTGCTTGTGAAAGGGGTCCTCGTGGAAGTGGCCCCTGCATGAGCAGATTGTTACTTTAAATCACAGAAATACCACCACTTACAGAGTGTGCTCCCAGTGTTAGAAGCATTGTCAGGATGTCACCATCAATTCACACATATATGTTTGTTTTTGTACCATTTATTTGTTTGTTCCTTTGTTTAAAAGATGTTTATATGGTTTTCTCAATGCCCAAAGTGATGTACAACAGTAAAATGACAGTACTACGTAATAAAAACATGAAATAAAAGCCATTAAAACATAAAGTAAAACCAGTTTAAAACAATTTCGGGCCCAGTCCTAACAGTCCACAGTGATGGGCTAAGCTCTAGTGTCAGCACTAGATGTCGTAAACATGCTGTAAAACACGTTTACAGCGCTATGAGAGGAGCTTTGGAGCCAAGCCAGCACCAGTTTGCATTGGGCCCAATGCCAGGAGGAAGGTGCTGGGTGGCTCCCAGAGGAAAGTAAGACAGTGGTGGGCAGTGGTGCAAGCTTTGGGGGCAGGGAGAGGCATTCTGGGGTTAGGGAGGGCAGAATGGGGGCAGGAGGGGTGAAACCGGTTGGTCCTCTGTGTCCGGCTGAAAAACCTGACATGGAGATTTTCAAGTCTGTGCCAGCAAAATAGCTGGCACAGGCTTGAAAAGCCCCATTGCGGGGCCTGGGGCTTTCCATAGGGGAAGGGGAGGAAGGTCCCTTTCCTCCAAGAACTTAGGCACTCCTGCAGCTTCCCCATGCCTGTGGGATACAGTGGTAACCATTTTGTCACCACTGTTTCTCCGGGTGCCGGGAAACATAGGATTGGGCTGTAAAACAATTGCAATATCAAGTGATACTGTAACAGATTTAATACTACAGATTGAGTGTTCATATAGCCAGGTCTTACACAGGTGTAATGTGATATACCGCAGATACTCGCCTATAAGTCAACCCCGCAGATAAGCCGAGAGCAAGTTTTGAGCCAACAATCATGGAATTTTCTATGACCCTTGGATAAGTCGGGGGTTAAACTTAGGAGGGTGTCTGACTATAGTTTTATCTGATTTTACCAAGGCCAGATCCTGAAAAATAACCTACCACTAATTGTTACCTAAAAACTGTAGTCTCTAATTTATTAAAAACACAGTAAAAGATCATAAGATACATTTTTATTCTTTTTTAAATTCTGGTCTTCACCACCTTTTTGTAAACACTGTCAGAGCAAGTGCACTGTAAACAATATACCAGTAAAACAGTGGTTCCCAACCTGGTATTCACATACTCCCAGGGACACTTAACAGGACCTTTAGGGGTACTTGAAAAGGAATGGAATAATGACAGAAAAAGGCAGGCTGTGCTCCAGAATGCACGGCCTGGAAGGGAGGTAGCTAGTTGGCTGTGAAAGCCCCACCAATAGCTAGTTTTTGATCATCAATTCATGTATGCACCAGTGATTGAAAACCAGCACAGTAAAAAAGCTGAAACATAATATGGAAAGTGTTCAATCCGCCAGAATTTCCCAGCACACTTCTGTGCAAAACAGTGCAAAGGCAAAGTCTTCTGTTCTTCAAACAGATGAAAAGAGAAAACACTGATACATAAATACATGAAGTCTGGGTTTTCATATGGGGGAGATGAGGGCTTGTATTATTAATTACAAACATTTTGCTAATAGGAAGGGTACAATTTATGGAAATGGGCCACCAAGGGATATACAAGTGAAAAAGGTTGAACCATGAATCAAATCCACCTTTACGGTGCCTAGTGTGTTAAGCCAGAAGCTCTACGTACAACAGACAACCCATAACACATAGCTTGGAGTGTGCAATTCATTTCACAGCAGAGAGATGCAGCTGCATATATTTGCAACCCTTTTTACTCAGAAGTAGACCCACTGCTTTCCATGGGTGTTATTCTTAAGTAAGAGTGCACTGAATTGTAGCTGGGAAAGGAGGGTCCCATCCTGGTGTTTCCAAAAACAGACCTGCTTTGCAAGCATTTGCAAAGCAGAACCAGGCTGCAGCAGAAGGAAGGAGAATAAAAGGTTAGCTTTGGCTGGAATGTCCCAGGAAAATTACTATAGGAACTAAGGAGGTGCCTGCCTGAGCTCATCCGAGAAACCATACTTTTCAGAGTTGAAAGGCTCTGCCCTCTGATTGACCCGGAGATCAGGCGAAGTGAGAATTGGAGCTTGATTACTTGGCAAAAATTTCACGTACCATAGGCGAGTATCTACAGTATTTTTATTGGAGTTAATTTCCACATTCAGCTGTGAGTCACAAACTGTACATGCATGTGTGAACCAGCCCAGATAAGAGAAGCACTCAAAAAGCTGCACATCATATTTTTAGTTTAGATTTCCTGCACATTTGTTCTGGATTTTGCAATGGGGATTTATAGCTAACCAACTTCATTTTGTTGACAAGCTTCTTTGTAGCTCTGTAGTATTCTACATGACTGTTCATATTCATCTTCCAAAGGGTCTTATCTTTAGGGCTAAGTGGTATTTGAAATATACAAAGAAAACACTGCTGTACACTTTAAGACCAGGATTGCAGGGTGTAGTCTTAGTAATCCTACATGTGTTTTGATCTTGTCTTTTTAGATGACATTGTGTTCATTTTGTTTCCCTGAAAAAACAGCTTTGTAACCTTGATTTTTCAAAATAAAACAAATATCCCATTAATGGTAATATCTCTTAGATGTTAAATTTAATCCTTCATGTCTTTTCCTTCATGTCTGAATAGAATTTGTAGCTCTTCTTTGCAATAATCTGAAAGAGAAGTTATAGGGACCACAAACACTCACTAATATTCTTTTAATATTTCTGCAACAGAACTATATATTTTCTAGAAATAAAATTCATTGTCCAATTATGCCAGCATTTCTGTTAAAATCAGAAAGATCTTTGTGAAGCTCAGATGCAATTTCGCAACATTGGGTCATTAAGTTGTATCATGTGATGCTTACTCATGTGAACTTGTTCAGGACAACTAACTGAACCATATACAAAGTATTCTTTAATTCTTCATCTTGCAGAAGCTTTTTGTTCCTCTGAGCTTGTTCACATATGGCATCATCATCATCATCATCATCATCATCATCATTATTATTATTATTATTATTATTATTATTATACTGCCTCTCTCACCAGCTCGCACAAGGAGTGAGAGCCTTACAGATCTAAGGCAGTTCACATAGACAGGCTATCCCCAAACCCCATTTTTACAGTAAGGATGTTTTCCTTCCTGTGTGGTCGTCATTCTTTTGCCAACATGTGCTGGTCTGAGCTTCCAGCAGGAACAGCCACAAATCAGCCAGGTATTATTCATTCTTGGCTGCTGACCTCCACACTCCTCCACCTCTTGGCAGCTTATCACAGTCGACTCCTTTGCCCTCTCAAACCCCGGTGATCAACAAGCCACAGCAAGTTCTTGTGGCTCTGTTCTCTCACAACAGCTTATCAGTTGTGACAGTCTTCCTTCCAATTCATGGCCAGGGTTATTCCTACTTAGCTTCTTCAGGCAAGACACACCTTTAACCTCCGTACCACACCTCACGATGACATCTCCCTCATGCACCACCATAAGAAGATGTACAAGATGCTCTGTATATAATTGGTTTTGATACACAGTTTTTTGTTAACCCGCTGTTTTCTATGTCCTTGAAAGAGCACAATGTTATACGTATTATCTTACATTTGCATCATTCACTCATTGTAACTGATGGATGAAATTGAATAGGCTCACTCTGACTGCAGTACCACATATATTTCCTTGTATCCAAGTAAGGGCACAATCCTAACCCACTTTCTGGCACCAACATAAGAGCAACGCATCTCTGAGGTAAGGGAACAAACATTCCCTTACTTTGAGGAGGCCTCCGTGGCTGCCATCCAACTGCAGGATGTAGCACATGTCCCATTGGCACTGCTATGCCAGTGCTGGAAAGTAGGTTAGGATTTGGGCCTAAGTATGATTAAGATCAGGTTGCAAAAACATTATGCAGATTTAAAAAGAGCCTCTTGATCCAGCTTAGCACACAAAATATGTGAAAAGGAAGATGTATTCCTATGTGCATAGATCCATGAAAGGTATATATTTTTCTACTGTATTAGTATATAAAAATTATAGTGGATCTCAAACTTCTTAGCATTGGGACCAACATTTTAAAATGAACTCTGTCAGGACCCACGTAACTTTACTGTATTTTAAAAAGGTGACCTAGAAAGAAATGACATTTTGTCTGTCTGTCTGTTGGCAAAACACTTGATCCATTTCTTATACTGAGGCAGCCCTAATGAATAGCCTCAAGGCTTGAGGGACTTAGTTATGAGACCCAACCTTTATCTGCCCCTACCTGACATTGATGGACTTGGAAAAAAACACACCAGAAAAAAAGATGCTCAAACATTTATCTCCCTTGCAAGCTTGCAGACTGCAGGAGCTCAGCAGTTTGAAGGGCAATTAGCAGCTATCTTGTAAACTGCAGGAGCTTAGTTCTTTGCAAGGCAGCTAGCAACTATCTGGTTTTTGAATAGCCTTGGAGCGTGGGGTAATTAGTTATGTGATCTTTCCATCACCCATGTTTTCATTGGAGGCTCTGTGGGACCCACCAGAAATCGGGTCCCGATCCACCAAGTGGGTCCTAACCCAAAATTTGAGAAATGCTACTCTATGCATTACATGTAAACAACCATACTCTGAACAGGCTTTCTCTATCATATGGAGCAGAAGCATAGACTTGCATGTATATAATCACATAGGACAATACTTTAAGGTACTATTTGTTTTGTGCAAGTAGAGGCAGTTCAGATGCCCCTCCCCTCAATTCGAAGTGCACATGGGGAGATGAGCACATCTGGCCACACCTTCTCGCCCATATGATAGAGAAAGTGGTTTTGCATCATCATCAAAACCAACCCTAAAACACCAGGCTGCTAGGATCCAGGGTTCTACTTGATCATTTAATGATGTTTACAAACCACATAAGCTGATATATGCATATACTTAAACAGGCTTATTTTCAATTTCATTCTTTCTTCTACTCTAGACCAGGGGTGCCCAAACCCCTGCGCGGGGGCCACTTGCGGCCCTCGGGGGCTCTCAATCAGGCCCTCGGGGAGCCCCCAGTCTCCAATGAGCCTCTGGCCCTCCAGAGACTTGTTGGAGCCCACGCTGGCCTGACGCAACTGCTGTCAGCAAGTGAACGACTGTTTGACTTCTCACCTGAGCTGTGGGACAAGGGCTCCTTCCACCACTTGCTGTTTCACGTCTGTGATGCAGCAGTAGCAGTGAAGGAAAGGCTGGTCTTACTTTGTGCAAGGCCTTTTATCGGCCTTGAGCTAGTGCAAGACCTTCATTCATTCATGTAATTTCCATCTCTAATATATTCATTTATGTAAATTTATTTAAATTTTAAATTGTAAATTAATTCTTTTTTCCCCGGCCCTTGACACAGTATCAGAGAGATGATGTGGCCCTCCTGCCAAAATGTTTGGACACCCCTGTTCTAGACCAATTGTTTATCAATGTATTTATGCTACAGTTGGTTGAAGCAAACTAGAACAAGGTGAAACATAGAATGAATTGCAGTCTGATCCACTATCCAGTTTTTAAAGTAATCAAGAGTTTAAAAAAATAATATTATTCAAATCAGTTGAATTACAGCAAATTAAACCTAAGTAATTCAGCTTTGTTGATTTCTGGATCAGCCAAAAAGTTCCACAAAATATTTGCTATTGGAAACAAAAAAGGAATGCAGGCCAAGTTTCCTAGAATTTAATAAATTTACAATTACAGTAGTACTTTTTCTTATGCAGATATCTTTTTAAAGTTAACCAATTGTGAATAATACTTCAAACAAAGCAAATGACCCATGTAATGTGTTGATTGCAGGTTTAATTATCTGAAGATGGATTTTTTAAATTAAAGGAATGTTAGATGCATAAAGCTGAAGTTGATTATTCTAGTCATTTGAATTGCTTCTTTTGCCAGATGTCTGTCCTATTATTTTTACATCTGGAGTATGAAAGAATATTCAAGCAAAATTGTGCAACACAGTTAACATTTTCAGTTAAATCACCAACTCCCCAAGTACATACTACCCTCTTCAGAGTAATTGGCAAAGGTCTGTCAACCTGTAATGGCTTGGCGATCAACCAATCTTTCTCCCTGAATTTTACCAATTTAATTGTGGGCTTCTGAATTCTTCATAATAGGTTGCTGTTTTCCATTCAGTGCCTCTGAGAAGGTGGAGATTTCTCAGCATGCTATAAAAAGGTGGTTTGAAACATGAATCCGGTAGTGTGCTAGTTAGACTATAAAATAGAACAATTTGCTAGCATTTGAATCTGAGTGGGGCAATAGTTTCAATAACACTGAGAGCTTTGAACAACTCATGCAGTAATACTTGGTTCAGTTTTGCATCCTTGAGCTATTCATTGTGATGGATGTTTGCAATGTCTTCTGCCTCTTCTTCAGGTAAAATCCGAGCATTTAATATAGGAATTATGTGCTACCTATTAATGTGATGTACTGAACTGGAAGGGCATGCTCCACTTGATGAAAAGCACTGTTCAGTCTCATTAATTTCTATAAGAGAGTTAAGGCATGTACTTGGTTCTCTTCCATGGAAACCAATGGGATCTAAACAATGCTTAACTTTTGCTGGTATTTGTTTACCATTCCTTCAATGTGGTGATATTGTGGTGATATTTAGATCTTGCCAGAAGTACAGGGTGACCCAAAAAAAAACAGAACCCATAAAAATTTTATTAAATCCTACAAAGGTCCAGCAAATTTCAAGAAACTTACTGGACTCAAACCAAGACATATTGGGAAAGACTATTGTTCCAATATTTCATGCACAAAGTCGACCTGTATACCCTGAAAGAAAAAAGAAGAAAAATTAAAATTAACAGTTTTATTCAAAGATTTGTGGGTTCTGTTTTTTTGGGGGGGGGTCACCCTGTATTTAGCTAGATTATTCAAATGCTTATTTTGTAAGATTCTTTTTTTTTTTTTTTACTCAAATCACTGTTCCAAGAAGTCTTACAGTGCAATCCTTGCATGTTCGGAAGTAAATAATATTCAATAGCTTACTCTCAGGAAAACTGCATAGGATTGCAACCTTATAATATTTTAGGTAGCTTGTATGAAATATTATTCCTTTTTTCTTTCTTTTAGAAAATGCTTCCAAACTGCACACTTTTATTTAGAAGATAACACATCACCTCGGGTGATAACTACTCCACCAGCACCAGTTTTTCCTGTGTCAGGTATTTGCTTTGAATTTATTGTATGAACCAGTGGTTTCCAACTGTGAGCCATTGCTCCCCAGAGAGCTGCAGAAACTCAGCCAGGGGAGCCACAGAATCCTTGCAAAAAAAATCCACCACTCTATGCAATGTACAGGATTGTAGTCCTAATGGAGAGCTGCGACCAATGGCCCAGTAGGTCAAGGGAATGTTGAAAAAGCCTGCCTGCCTGTTGTAAAAGCTTGGGAAACACTGGCATAAACTATAGCTCTTCCTGAACAATGATAGATAACTTTTGATGCTGTTATTGAAAATATAATTTTACACATAGCTTTTGTGTCAGTATGACCTCTAAATATAGCTTATATGCTGAACCGGTGTAGATTGATACACCCTTACAGAAGACCAGTGTTCTGATCCAATGACAGCATCCTATGCACATAGATGGCAGAACTCAGGCATGCAAATGGCTACTGTACAGGGAAACAAGACCACATCCAAAGATCCGGGGGTGGGGGGGGGCTATATGTACTGAGGTATGTAGGGGCCTGTTCTGGGCAGCCACAACCACAACAACATGCATACCACCATCAGTTATTGTCACATTTCCCTGTGATCAAGCGTGGTCCTCCGTAGGGCTCTTCTGGGGATAGATGCATTTTTAAAATATTTTAGCTATGGTTCTTTAAACCGAATTTTGCTAATGCTATTATTGGTCAAAACCTTTGGATTTATATACTGATTTATATACACATGCATGTAGTTTATGGTAATGATGTGGTTGACATGGAATAGGAATCAGGAACGAAAGATCTACTGGTGAAGACATTCCTAGTTTCAGCTACAGCACTCTAGAGTTTAGCTTATTGTCAACGCCCATTTATTTCCATGGTACTTACCGGCTTCCATTTACGTTCTTCATTTTAACTGGAATGACTGGACTTTAATATTATTTAGACATTCTGATATAGACATTCAGATAAACTGAAGTACTTAATTTCCATTCCGTTTATTTTCATTTAATTCAAATGATGAGCCAGGATGGTGTAGTGGTTTGGGAGGTGGACTTAGACCTGGATGATCCAGGTTCAAATCTCCCCTCAGCCACAAAGCCTCCTGGGTGACCTTGGGCCAGTCACTTTCTCTCAGCCTCACCTACCTTACAGGGTTGTTGTGAGGACAAGAAGGAGGGGAGGAGCAGCAGCTGTGCAAACCGCTCTGAGCTCTTTGGAGGAAGGGCGGTATAAAAATGTGAATAAATAAATAAATAAATTTGAAGGAGGTTCCTCTTCCTTCTTTTGCTATTAATGTCATCCCCAGTATCCCTGGATCTACTTATCTGTACCCCCTACACCCATTATTTTTATTTGTCTTGTTTACAGTCATGCAAAAGAACATGTGTCTTGCTTTACCTAGATGCAATAAGCAGAAAGCTTGTACTGTGGACAAGCAGGCAGGTAGCCTGCAGATAGAGGGGGACAGCTCAGGAACTGTTGACAGGCAACAGGAAGCATATGATCGGGCTGCCAATCTTCTTAGGGTCTGGAAGGGCTGCCATGGGTCCTTCCATGTTATTTTTGATAATGTTTGAAACAGAAATTTGGATCCTTTACCATATCCACTGAATTAAGTGGATCATCGATACATTTGACTTAATGGATCTGGTAGCCCACTTTTCCAACTTTTCTGATATAGCTATTAGTACCTGCTTCTCTCTAGTTCATTTTAATTAGAAAACATTATATGCCCCCAACCCCTTCACCAAGGTGTGGAAGTGGCATTACACATTTGTGCAATTTTTCTTAAGCTTGAATAGCGACTTCATTTTGTGTATTCAGGCCCATTCAAGTAAAAAAGAAAAGCAGATGGATCTCAATAGAAGTCAGTGAATTATTGGTAATTGAAGACTAAAAAAAAATTAGGTGTCTGTTGTTGCATCAACATCTGTTGATGCAAATATCAATTGTTTATTCAGCTTGCTTAATGTGGCCTCATTTTTGTAATCATTTATGAAATTATACACTGTGGAATTTCATAGTAATATTAGAAGAACCCTGGTGGATCAGTGATCGTCCATCCAGTCAAGCAGTTTCCAAACTCTGGCCCGTGGTCTGCCAGAATATTCATTCTGGGTGTGATGGCGGCAAAGCCTTACTGTTCTGGTGCAAAACAACCAGTTTTCATGTCATGTGATTGCAGAGCTTCACACCGAAGAGCAGCTTCCACCGCAGATCACCCTAGATGGCTCTTTGCCCTGGGGAAGCGACTGACCTGCATGAGTCTCTGCAATCACGCGGCCTGAAAAGTAGTTGCTACACACCAGTACAGTAAGGCTTCACCACCACCATGCCACCCCTGGAATGAATATTCTGGCAGACTGGATCTGGCCCTTGGACCAGAGTTTGAAAGCCCCTGATCTAGTCCTATATTCTGTATCCAGCAGCATGCAGGTATTTGCTTCCAGAGAGCCTTGTTATTGGTAGTGCATTATAAAACTCATGCAACATGCACACATGGGGAGGAAACAATCATGTGCAAGGACCCAGTGTAATGGCCAATGGCATGACTGCATAATTTGGTGGTGAACAGAATAGAGGCAAGGGTGAAGGTGCATCAAAAATTTTCTAAAGTGCTCAGAAACCAAAATGGGGGTTCAAACTGAGTCTAACTGAATTAGCCCACATACAGCCTGTTCCTGACTAAATCCCCATGCAGTGATCCCGATGCACACCACATTGCATCCCACAGGGGATTTTTGGTTTTAGGGGGTCCCTTTGTGGTAAGGGAACAGTTGTCCCTTTTAAAAAGGGTCAACCCCAGGACCCGCAACAAAATTTCTCTAACCATTAAGTGCATTTAAGAGACATCATTTTGCTGATGTTGAGAATAATAGCTTATTTTTTTGGAGGCTTTTATAAAAGATATTTTGGCTATGCAAATCTGAAGAGGAAAAGAACATAGCACAGCTGAAGGGAAATACCTCATAAAGATTTCCAAAGTACAGTCTGACTTCAGCATCCACTGGGTTTCCTAGAACCTTTTCCACCAATAACGGGTTCAGCATTACCTGATCTGTACCCTCCGGATGTGACCTGAGGTGTCCTTTGGAGGGTGTTCTGAGGCACAGGGAGTTCAAACGTGATTTTTCAAAAAAACTGAATGTGTGTCTTCTTAGACACCTCCCAAAGGTGTTCCGAAACATGGGGGGGGTGGCACGTGGCCTCCCCACGCCTCAGAACACCCTCTGGACACAAGAAGAGGACACCTCTGGTCGCATCTGAAGGATATAGGCCAACCTTCAGTGTGGGCCAGGGGACCTGCGTTGAGTCAAATCCACAGATGAAAAGGTCCGACTTGTATACAGACAAGTCTTCTTAAGAGTATTTTCAGATGGAAGATTTCTAATATACTGTACATGCAGCTTCCTCTCAGCCAACACTCTCAAACCAGATAGACTGTGCCATCACCAGGGCTGGTGATGGCCTCTTGTCTAAATGGAAGACTGGTGCATTATTCTGACTACAGATGTAGCACATTCCGAAGAAGGGATTGCTGGGAAACTGACAATCAAATCCTACCCTGCACTTTTTTGTCAGATTCTGTTATTGCTTCATACACTTCCAGTTTAATTCTGTTTAATTCCAGTTTAATTCTCAGATAAAAGCATTTGAACATCTGCATGTTTCATTCTGTTATCGTATAGTTGGGAAAAACTATGGATAATGTTACATATTGTATAGTGTTAAATTTTTTTCCTCTGTCTTTCCCTTTTCACCTTTAAGATGATGTTGGAGCAATTCCAGCAAAGCATTTTCCAAAACATGTTGCCGATTTGCATGCCAGCAATGGGTTTTCTGAAGAATTTGAGGTATGGAATTTTATCACATCAAACAAGAGATATTAAAAAACATCAGATTGACACATGATTGAAACGGCCAATAAACATTCAGGGGTATGACAGAACATTCAGGGTTATGACAAAACTGATAGAAGTTAGATGTGATTTGTCGGTGAAAAACTATACATCTACAAATATATATGGAGGGAATGTCTTTAGCACTAATCACTTTTTATGTGACCATAAAGTGTATCATGTGCACCAATGCGATAGTACTGAATATATGAATACTCTGTAACTTTTCTAACTTTTTCAATTCCCCATATTTGGCTATGAATTGAAATGACAGGAGTCTGAACAGTCCATCTGCATACACAATAGCATGGAATGTATGAGTGTGAGGTCTTCAGAATCAGTCACTAACAGCCCAATTCTATCCAAGGCTTATTGGGGATCTCACAGTCTTCCACCCTAAGTCCTGGATCTGAGGCACAAAAGCTTTGCCACCTTTGTGTGCAGCAGGGCTGCTGGCCCAAACTAGTGGAGCCTCCCCCCCAATACAATGTAGCTCCCCAATATTCCACTAGAACAAGTAGGTTGGTGGAGGGTGTGGTTCGAGGAAGGAACATGGGTGGTTCGGGGAAGGGAATGGGCCAGGCAGGGAAGGGGAGGATCTCAGTAGCACACACTGAGATTCTGTTCCCCTTTCCTCACCCCCATATGCCCCCTGGATCTTCTCAGACTTATGGTATCTACATAGCTTGCATAGGTCTGAGGAGACCCATTAATGGCTAGGCAGCCTATGGGGAAGTAAATAAGGAAAATCTTTACTTACCTCTCCCAGGCAGTCTAATTACCCCCCTGTAGCATGCAGCATGCGTCTGGCTGTGCCACTGGCGGGGGACAGGGTTGGACCCTAACAGTGCAGTCCTGTACATGTCTATTAAGGGCCCAGTCCTATCCCTGTCACTCCATAGCATGCAGTACCACCAATGAAGTGACTGCTGCATGTTGTGGTGGGGAAGGTGACTAGATGGCCTGTGAGAGATAAGAGTTTGACCTAAGCCTTGCAGGGCTGGCAGTCAGGCAGGGCTTGGGGAAGGCGAGAAAAGCGTTCTAGGGTGGGGGGAGGGCATGCAGGCCCATGGGCAGGCCATAGTCGAATGGAGGGGTGGGGACAGGATTCAGCACTTATGCTTGATCCTAACTCCAGTCCTGGGTGACACAGAGCAACTCCAAGCTGCTTGAATCTGTGCCACCTCTGTAGTTCTGAGTAGCCTCATTACCCGGGATAAGAGGAGTGAATTCCCCTTACCCTTTGCTAAGCTGTGGGCAATCCCAACCCTGCTCTGGATGCAGTGCAGGCCAGCTGGTCTGCCTGCTCCAGAGCAGGTTATGATTGGGGCTGTCAGTGTGACTTACTTCAGAATTGACTCGCCTGTGATTATGCTGAAAAATCTTGCATCAGTACTGCAGTGAGATATGAAGGCTTCATGTACATATGAAGCTTAAACATTTTGCCACAGATGCATGTTTACCTGCTTCACACATTAGATAGGAAAATACTTATGCTGAACAATAGTCAGTTCACTAGGTCAAAATATAACTGTAAAATTGCACTTTGCAATTTGTCAAATTCAGAATGATACAAAAAAAGCTCTTAGACTTCAAATATGTTTTAAGGTTTGTTTTTTTTACAATATTGCTGGAAAAAATAAGCAAATCTGATAATAGTTCTGGTTAATAAGTGATAGATGCATAGTGTTCCACTGAGATGGTGGAAATTTTAAGTGTGATCTCATTAAGCACCTAATTTCTGTGTCTTACATCACTGAAAAAGAATTTAACCCCATTCGCAATTCATGTATTTTAACTTTCCAGTGCATGGTGGAATATTTGCATGTCCCTCATGGGAAAAGTTGCTGCCATTAATATTTTTATTTGCAAAATAAGTTGTTTGTATTCACAAGCCACTTTCTGTGGACTAGAAATCAACAGAGACTTGTTCGTGGCTTCTGCATTGAATCAGCCGTCCTGATTCATTATATAATCAGTGGGTGTCCTGCCGTTAACATCAATGGAAAGTGGATTACATCTCTATTCACTAAAATTATATTTCAAAGTAAATTTTTTTACTTGCATGTTGTATATTAGAAATGCCCAGCTGTGTTCTATTATAAATGTGTATATCTGTGTATATTTCTCATAACCATAGTTACTTTCCATTGTATTTGTAATATTTACTCATTTGTTGCGTGCTGTGGAATTTGATTTATTTTTACTTTTTTTGCATTCATTCCTTCATTAGACACTGAAAGAGTTTTACCAGGTAAGGAATTCTTTCAACGTATCTTATTTTAGCAAAGAAGTAGTTGCAAGATATCACAGATAATTTATGGGGGGGAGGGGCAAGTATACAAATATATTGAAATTAAACAGTATGTATTGATTTTCCTTTTCTAGGAAATCCAGACCTGTACTGTGGATCTAGGCATTACATCAGACAGCTCTAACCATCCAGACAACAAAAATAAGAATAGATATATAAACATTGTCGCCTGTAAGTAGTCACATGTATCTCTTTGTATATGTTGAGTCTTTACATAGTCTTCCTGATCCAAAGTCTCTTGTATGCACCAATGAAGCAGATTTCTTGTGGACATCGTGGTTCCATGAAAGTTGTGTATGAGTTTCCTCCACACCCTTCATGTAACCTCAATGACTGTAAGAAATCAGCTTATGGAGATATATATATATATATCCCTTGACATGTGCAGAGTGGACCCAGTGGAGAAGCCTTTGCAGATGGTGGAGAGCCATGTGTGCACTTCATGGCCATAAGGAATCTCTGGAATGGAGTGAGTGTGGATATGTCCACTGGCATAGCTATGGGGGGGGAGGTGGCACACTAAGAACTGCAGGCACCAAAACATGCTGTATAGGTGGCCCCTCCCACTCACCATTGGCATTCTGGGGCAGTAATTGCAATGCACAGGAGAGCCCCTGCTTTGCCATTGCTGCTAAGTATGACTCCAATGAGTGGGCGAGTGGGAGGGGCCGCTTACATGGTGCTTTGCGGAACCTGCTGTACTTAGCTATGACACTGGCTATGACTACATAAACATAATCGCTTCCAAGCCATTACTCAGCTGAAATATTTTGTGGGTTGCTTTATTGATCTTTAAAATTTATTGTTGACCTTCCACTAACAAGACCAGTTACCCTGCACATGCCCGATCTCGTCTGATCTCGGAAGCTTAAGCAGGATCAGGCCTGGTTAGTAGTTGGATGGGAGACCGCCTGGGAATACCGGGAGCTGTAGGCTCATACCGTAGTCTTTCGAGACTGGAGGTTGCCAACCAACAAGACCAGTGTGAAAGACCAAGAAAATGTGGTGCTTCTTAATGCTTTTTTAAGGAAAAATGTGATGGGATAAGAGAATGGCACAAAAATATGAATGGCAAAAGAGGCAATGCTTTTGTTTTTCTATTTTAACACTTCTGGAATCTAGCATAATGATGACTCAGAGCCCAATCATATCCACACTTTCCTTGGAGTAAGACTCATTGATCATAAAGGCATTTACTTCTGAGTAGCCATGCATAGGATTGGGCTGTGAGTCTATAAAAGCCAGGAGAAACCCACATTCTAAGATGTATATCTACAAGAAAATCCAGAGTTGCCAATTCAGAACTTCCCCATGGGGTGAACATGAGTGCACCACAGTGCACCAGTCAGTACCTATTATGCAGGTCCCTATTTCAACTCCCATATGTATATTCAGCAGTTCTGCTGCTCCACAGAGCCTCACAGGCTACTTGTGTGCAAAACAAGACCGCGTTCTGCATGAAGAAGCAGGTCATTTAAATCTACATAACAGAGATGCATGAAGGCTTCAAATAAAAAGTAATTGCCAACCCATTGCAGGAGTATATCATTGAATAAATGGTACTTAAGAAATCAGTGATTTGAATCCATATTTAAAGACAATATCCCAAGTCCAACTGAAGTTGAAGGCAACTAGCTATGTGCAAAAACAAGTATCCCTAATAAGAACACACAGTTTCATTTGCATCAAAAGTTGCATTCAGCAAGGTCAGTGGGATCCAGATGAACACTGTGATGGAACTTTACAAATACTTAGAACTGCCTCTATTCACAAATCTGCCTTTCTGAAGCAGGCTGATTCAATTTTTCCTATTCAGGTACAGAATATTGGTGTTTGTTACAAATTAATTGTATTAGAATTCTAAATTTTAATTATTTAGATATTCTTTTTTTTTTTTAAATTCTTTTTAAAAAGCTGTTGGTACTACAGCATTGTATTAATTATAACCATTTTCCTCCCCAATGTAGATGATCACAGTAGAGTTAAACTTGCACAGCTTGCAGACAAGGATGGAAAATTGACAGACTATATTAATGCCAATTATGTTGACGTAAGTGCTTTTCCTATATTACTATCTGTCTGCTTCCTTTTATCGTTGGTCTGTGCTAGGGTCAGACCTCAGTGCTAATTATGGAAAAGGTCAGTGGCAACAGATAGAATGGAATACCCCTTTACAGTGCTGGAAATAGCAATGAAAAGGAAGAGAACAATGATAAGGAAGTTCAAGGCCCCATCCTATGCTCCTGCCTGCCCCACAGTACTGCAGCACTGAAATGGCCACTGCTCTATCGTGAGGGGCAGGAGAAGATGCTGGAGGTCTCATCGGTTCCCTTATCCTGTGTAGTAACCCGCAGCCCCTGTTCCAGCGAAAATCTGTGTCTGTGCCAGCGAAATCGCTGATGCAGATTTGAGTAGATCTGTGTAGGGCTTCCAGACACAAGAGGACAGATTAAATCCAGCGGCAGCCTCTGCTGCTGTCTCCACCACCCCTGTAGGCCACCCTGCCCCACCCAGAAACACCCCTTCCCCCCGCTCAGAAACACATCCTCACCAAGCAGAGATGCGCCTGGTGCTGGAGATGCACCTGGAGATGCACCTGTACTAGAGATGCACTGAGCGGAAATGCATCTTTTCTTACCGCCTGGCACTCCTCTGTGTTGTCCTCCCTGCTGGCCCCTTTCCCAGTCAGCTGCTGCAATGTGCCTTATTGCACGTTTGCAATTACCGGGGCAGTTTGCTAGAGAGAGGCACTGCCCAGATAGAAGATGGGGCTGCCCATCAGTCTGATAAGTCACAGGTTAGGTGGAATGGATGGAGAAATGTTACAAGATATGGTAGTTTTTGAATCAGAGATAGGCTTTCATGAGTAGACTACCTGAGGATTTATTATGAAGGTTTTTATTTCATTTTTTTTTAAACTCCACCTTCCTTCAAGATACACAGAAAAATATGTGGTTATCCCATATTATCCTCACAAAAAATATTGGGTTACGCTGAGACAAGGATGGAAAACTTGTCTGGCCAAAGATTGCCCCATGGGCTTCACGAAAACACAGGGATTTGAACCTAGTTCTTTCCTTGGAAAAATAGTTCAGGGAAGACTGATCATTCAGTGGTTGAACAAATGCTCTGCATGCAGAACATTTCAGAGATGTTCTCTATAATTAGAGATGTCCCCTGCATCTCTAATTATAGGATCTTAGGTAGCAGGGTGAGAAAAGACATAGCCCTAACCTGACATAGCCAGTCAGAAGAGACAATATTGACCTAAATGTGCTGGGGCAGCATATGCCAGCATCATAATTTTAATATTCCATGAAGTATTAGATTGCAAAGGCCGGTTCTTGTTAGTGCAATAGTTTTTGCAACAGTGGCTTGTGCTTGACAGCTCTGGGCTTTTATAGTATCTGCAGAAAACAAATGAAAATCATCTTGTGAAGGGAGGAGGGCATGGCTCCATAACTGAGGAGATACTTTGCATGCAGAAGGTCTCAAATCCAGTTCCTGGCATTTCCAGATAGGGTTGGGAAAGACTCCCCTGAAATCCTGGAAAGCCACCAACCAGTTAGTATAAACCAGTGTCTCTCCAACTGTGTGTCAGGCCCCATTAGGTGGGTCGCAAGCCATTTTAAGGTGGGTCTCCATTCATTTCAATGTGCATTTTATTTTTAATCTATTAGACTTTATGCTACCAAGGTATGTGACTGCATTTGGGGAAATGTTCCAGGTCTGTACTTTTAAAATGTTAGCCAGCAGTGGTGTCACCCCCCTGTGAACATCACCCAGGTTGACCCTCATCCACCACACACACCCCTAGCGACACAAGAAGCATCAACCACTCAAAAATTAAATTCTCCTCTGACAAGAAGTGCATTGTGGATTCACTATACAGTACATCTCTCTCTCTTTTTGGTCCTGCATTAATTAATTAGCAACCCCTGCTAATTGGGTAAGAGGCACTTTTTCAAGTGGGTGCTCCTTTTTTTAGCAGGGGGAGAATAACTGGCCCACCTCACCCCAGCAGTGTCTGTTCTAGTGGCTGTCTGCTGGTGTTCTTTTGCATCTTTTTAGATAGTGAGCCCTTTTGGGACAGGGAGCCATTTAGTTATTTGATTTTTCTCTGTAAACCGCTTTGTGAACTTTTAGTTGAAACTGTTAATAATAATAATAATAATAATAATAATAATAATAATAATAATAATAATAATTGACCTTTCTTTTGATTTAATGCAGGGATATAACAGACCAAAAGCTTACATTGCCGCTCAAGGGCCTTTAAAATCAACAGCTGAAGATTTCTGGAGAATGATTTGGGAACATAACGTGGAAGTCATTGTAATGATCACCAACCTTGTTGAGAAAGGAAGGGTATGGAAGTCTTTGTTAATGTTACTTATTTTGCTTTTATATATTTCATTCCTCTCTCACTGAGTGTAATTAAGACCCAAAACTTCATTCAGGGCTATACATGATAATGCTAATGGGCAGAGCTCACTAAGTGCTCCTTGCCACCATCAGTGCTTATTAAGCTCATGAAGCTTTGCAGATACCCTGGGACTTTTCAGCTCCTAGGGCAAACAAAACGGGCAAACAAAACAAAAACAGGTAAGATGAGCACAGTGGGGGAATTTGTGAACTGAGGATACCTGAAACTGTGAAAACTGAAGGCCCGATCCTGAAGTCTCAGTGCCAGCCCTCCACTGGCACTAAGTGTTGCCATAAGGCATGTCTGCAACACTCAGCATCAGGTCAGCACTGGTGCCAGCTCAGTGCCAGTTTGCATGCCGCCCAGAGCGAGGGATGAGCTCTAGGCAGCAGAGAGATGAGTCAGGGTACAAGGAGGCATTCCGGGGGAGGGGAGGGAGGGAGGGGGTAAAGGGAAGGGAGAGGGCTGGACTAGTGGAGCTCTGCTGCGCCGGATCCGTTACCCTGTGTTGGGCCTCTCGGCCTGACATGAGGCCTCTCAACTCTGCACTAGCTAATTAGCTGGTGCAGGCTTGAGTAGCCCCATTGTAGGGCCTGGTCCCTTACCCAGGGGAAGGGGGTGAATGTCCCCTTCCCCAAGGAGTTGGTGGTGGTTGCCTGGCACGCTCAAGATGTAGCGGTTGCCATTTAGGCACCTCTGTTCCTCTGGGCACCAGGCAGCTCAAGATTGGGCTGTCTGTCTGCAGATACGGGGGGGGGGGGGGGGGAGACTGTATAAAATATTTTTTTAACATGGCATGTTCCTCTTTGTCAGAGAAAATGTGACCAGTACTGGCCTGCTGATGGTAGTGAAGAATATGGAAACTTTTTAGTCACTCAGAAGAGCATTCACGTGCTTGCCTATTACACTGTGAGGAATTTTACTATTAGGAACACCAAGGTGAAAAAGGTAGGCAACAGTTTAAATACATAGTGTTGCTATAAGAAATCAGGGGTGGCCCGTTTGGCAACCTTCAGTCTCGCAAGACTATGGTATAAGCCTACAGCACCCGGTATTCCCAGGCGGTCTCCCATCCAAGTACTAACCAGGTCTGACCCTGCTTAGCTTCTAAGATCAGATGAGATCAGGCATGTGCAGGGTAACAGTTGCTGCAGGAGGGGTGGCCCAAGGCGTTGCCAAACTCTGTCTCTTTGCCGGCATATGTGCATAAGCACACATTATGGCAGTGCCTCCTATACCAGCATCCAGCACAAGTGCCAGTATACCAGCACCCATGTACCAGCATAGCTACGGGGGCAGCAGCATGATGATTGCCATCATTGCCCAGAATGGCTCCAACAGCAAGTGGGACACTTACACGGCACATTGTGGCACCTGCAGTCCTTGACACACCATCCCCCTGGAGTTATGCCACTGCACCCATGCACCCGCAACCCACTGATTGCATCTTTCTCTAGCACAATTCCTTCTAAACTGGTGGCAGGGTGTATCCTGGAAATGGAACTTCCTTTAATCCTCTTCGCAATCACTCTCAAGAGGATGAGCAGGAAGGGAATGGGGGATGACATTCTCAGGCAAGTTCCAGTTTACTCCCTGTCCCAGCCCAGTTTTTATCTCAAAAAAAGAGATACATAGTGGCATGGAATTTTGTAATATAGTCATTTTTAGATTCTGCCGTCTGAACTAGCTGTGATCTTCACATGGATTGACATGTTTCTTGGAAAGTTCAAGGGTGTTCGGCTTGCTAAATCAGCACAGCTGACACCAGACCCCCTTGTTTGCAACTGCCTATTTTAAAGTGTTAAGTAACAAATTCCACGTGTAGAGAAACAAACACTTTTAATGTTTCGTGCAAACCGATGTAAACATGGTTTTCCTCCAACAATATCAATTATTTCTCTTTCTGTATTGTTTTGATCACAAAATGCTTACCCTCCTTTAACATTGCAAGATAGTTAAGGCTGTTTATTCTCCAGCACAGAATGTGAAATGTGTGATTTCTATTAAATAATAAATGCGCTTTTTGTTTCCATTGTTTCAGTTTTGTTATCTGACCATCCTTATCTGTTGTAGGGCTCCCAAAAAGGAAGGTCCAGTGGCCGAATAGTTTCTCAGTATCACTATACTCAGTGGCCTGATATGGGTGTTCCTGAATACACTTTGCCTGTACTCACATTTGTTCGAAAAGCATCCTACGCGAAACGCCATGCTGTCGGACCCGTCGTGGTTCACTGCAGGTCTGGGTTTGCTTAACAGAACTTCTACCGCATTTTTATCAGTTTATGTTAAGTGCCAAAAACATCTGAAAATAAAAACAAATGTTTCCATGGATTTTAGGTTAAACGCAACCAAAATCTCAATGGTTCAGATACAAAGCAACATTACAAGCTCAAATATGCCATGTAAATTGGCGTCCCCATTAATTTTAGTATTACGTGCACTTGGTGGCAGCTTTAACAAATCAGTTACAGGTGTGTGTCACTTAAGGACAGGATACGTTCTTTGATCCCCGTTGTTATGCAGTTAGGTGGTTAAGTGAGCATTCAGCCCAATCTAGTGCCTTTGTTGTGTAAACAGACACTCCCTGCCAGAAACTAGCTGGCTGCACAGTCTACTGGAGATGGATTACCTCTGCTTTGCATTAAAAGCCTCTGTTGTGTAAACAGACACTCTGCTGCAGGCTAGGGGAGTCCTGACTGCCTCATTAAGAGCCTCTTTGATGTGCTTTGACCACTGTCCTCTATGCGGTACATTGCTAAGTGGAAGGATGTTAAGTGACACATGCCTATATGGTTGAGACATAACATTTAGAGTAGTTGCTAGGATCAGGTTAAGTGGTGTATGTGTAGCATCAGTGCTTTTCTTTTGGTCGCTAGCTTTGTTTTTATGGATTTCTTTTTGAGATGTATGGTATGGGACTGGGTTGTACTTTTTGCTAATCTAAAGATTCAGATCTATCTGTTTTTCCTTTTAATAGTGCTGGTGTTGGAAGGACAGGCACGTACATCGTATTAGACAGTATGTTACAGCAAATTCAGCAAGAAGGGACCGTCAATGTATTTGGATTCCTGAAGCACATACGATCCCAAAGGAACTACTTGGTGCAGACAGAGGTAAGAAAAAGTTTGTTTCTTTTTTTTAAATGTGGCCTGCCCTGCCAAGAAAAAAGTCACAGAAGTTAACAGATATTTTTAAATGAATTGAAAATGCAAAGCAAACAAGAGTAGTAGGATTACAACTGCTTAAATTTTAACTCCAGAGGAAGAGAAAACTTTAATTGTGGATCACCTAGAGCAGTGATTTCCAACCACTTTGCCACAGCACATCACTGTGCTGCAAATGGTGTGCAGATGTGCTGCCGGAGTTTGGGGGAGGGTCGTTTATTCGTGGGGCCATTTGGGGAGTTTGAGAGAGGGCAGAACCAATGTCATTCTTCAGTCAGCTGTTGTTTGGATTGAGTCTGTTATTCTATGAAAGCTTGTGCTAATGCATTTTGTTTGTTATTCCTATCTTAATACAGTTAATACCCTCCTTAATACCTCCTGCAGATATCAAATTCCATGCATAATTAAATCCATGGGGGGGCACTCTGGCAAGTGGAAGTGCCTCTCCAAAGCATCCAGGAGGCCTGCTGAGGCATGAGAAGGTCACACACAGCCGCCCCACACATCAGAGGGCCTCCAGGACGCAATTAGAAAGCATGTCCGGTTGTGAGCTTGGCACCCATGTTGAAATCCATGTGTGCTGAACTCACGGATAAAGACGGCACACTGTACCCATTTTTTAAACGATAAAGTATATCCTTTAAAAATGGATGGTGTGCCTTGACAATTTTAGCTCCTTGTCAGTGTGCTGTGAGATGAAACGGGTTGCTGACCTACGGGCATATGTATTTAGACCTTCACACTGTTCCAAATGAGCACTGAGATGGCAGGTGTTTATGTATGAGTATCAGGATTATTTCTCCTTCTTGCCCATCAGCACTGTGTACTGTTTCCTTTTCAGACTCTATCATGTTTTTCTCTGATTAACTTATACTAATATGTGGAGAAAAATAATTTGCTTTTAGCCAGCAAGAAACGCTAAAAGTAAAATCAAAATCGTTTGCTTACGCTCTTTCTTTCTTCCCCCAGGAACAATATGTCTTTATTCATGACGCACTTGTGGAGGCCATACTTAGCAAAGAAACAGAAGTACCTGAAAGTCATATTCATGCCTATGTGAATTCTCTCTTAATACCTGGACCAATGGGAAAGACAAGATTAGAGAAACAATTCAAGGTGAGACTTCCCCAGCTTGCAAAGAATAAAAATGCAGATACAGCACACAAACATTCGTTGTCTTAAGTAGTTGTAGGATCAAAGAATCAGCAATGGAGGGAATCTCGCTCTCCCAAACTGCTATCTCACTTCAGTTTCCCAAATTTGACATTAGAAGCAAAAGGCTCAAATAAATAAATACAATGAAAGTTTGAAAAAAATCTCATATTCTAATAGCTCTTGTAATGTAGAGATATCCAGCCCCTGGAATCCAAGCATTAGACTTATGTGCATGTCCTATTGTGAAAGGAGCCCAAAGGACACCATGGAGCATCTTGCAGAAGCATCACAGCTCACATAATTTAAGAACATAAGAATGTAAGAAGAGCCCTGCTGGATCAGGCCAAAGGCCCATCTAGTCCAGCTTTCTGTATCTCACAGTGGCCCACCAAATGCTTTAGGACAAGACACAACCTGCATCCTGGTGCCTTCCCTTGCATCTGGCAATCTGAGGTAGCCTACCTCTAAAACCAGGAGCTTGCACATACCTAACATGATTTGTAACCCTTGATGAACTTTTCCTCGAGAAATTTGTCCAATTCCCTCTTAAAGGCATCTAGGCAAGATGTCATCACTATTTCCTGTGGCAAGGAGTTCCACAGACTAATTACACGCTGGATAAAGAAATATTTTCTTTTGTCTGCCCTAACTCTCCCAATGCTCAATTTTAGTGAATGTCCCCTGGTTCTGGTGTTATGTGAGAGGGAAAAGAGTGTCTCTCTCTATCCACAGTATTCATCCCCTGCATAATTTTGTATATAATTTGACTGTTGAAGATCCCAGTAGCCCTACATTGGTGTGACATGAAAGAGAAGAAAGGTGCACAGCTGGTCCATGGAGATACTCCTTCCAAATTAGAACAGAATATCAAGGTCTATGCTTTTCATTCCATCTTTCTTTCTAAGAGAACCCATTATCCTCAGAGTTACAACTAACTCTGGTGTTTCTAAAGATTAATACAATGGGAGACTAAGCTGTAAAAAAGAAACTCACCAGTTCAAACTTTGCTTCTGCAATGACCTCACCCAAGTGTCCCAGCGCACCTCATATCCCATCTGCATTATTGTTATTATTATTACTTCTGTACTGCTTTTCAACATGAGTCATTCACAAAGCAGTTTACATAGTAATATAAATCAATGAATAGCTCCATATCCCCAAAGGCCTCACAATCTAAAAAAAAATAACAGAAGAGACACCAGGAACAGCCACTGAAAAAAATGCCATGCTGGGGTGAAGAGGTTCAGTTAAGAACATAAGAAGAGCCCCGCTGGATCAGGCCACAGGCCCATCCAGTTTCCTGTATCTCACAGTGGCCCACCAAATGCCTCAGGGAGCACACAGGACGGCAAAAGACCTGCATCCTGGTGCCCTCTCTTGCATCTGGCATTCTGAGGTAGCCTAAGGGTGCAATCCTAACCTCTTATGTCAGTGCTTTCTAGCACTGGCATAAGGGCAATGTAACTCTGACGTAAGGGAACAAACATTCCCTGACTTTGAGGAGGCCTCCGTGAGTGACATCCAACTGCAGGATGCTGCACACGTCCCACTGGCACCGCTATGCCAGTGTTGGAAAGCATTGACATAAGGGGTTAGGATTGTGCCCTAAGTTGTTACCTCAGTTGTTCTGCCCCTGCTAAACATAAGAGGGCTCCTGTTTGCAATAGGTAGAATCATGTGATTCAATGGTTTCCAAACTTTTTTGACTGGTGGCTCTCTTGACCTACTGGCCCATTGGCCGTGGCTCCCCATTAGGACTACAATCCTATACATTGCATAGGGCAGTGAGCTTTTTGCAAGGATTTTGTGGCTCCCCTGGGCTGCTTTCTGCCACAGCTCACAGTTTGGGAACCACTGCTGTAAGTTGACAGGAGAAGTGGGGTCATTAATCTATGTAGTCTTATCAGAATGTCTTCTTGGTCTGAACTATACTTGGATGTCTGTCTCCTATCAAACATAAAGCAAAACCTGTTTTTTTTTATTCACTTTGTCTTCAGCTTCTGAGCCAATCTAATATACAGCAGTGTGATTATTCTACTGCACTGAAACACTGTAACAGAGAAAAGAACAGGACCTCATCTGTCATTCCTGGTAGGTTTGTTAAGAAACCGAAGTGTTTTTGAACATGACTGCAAAATCAGATCAATGAGCTGCATTGTTCATTATCTTAAATGTCACAATTGTTATCCAAACTGTGCTGAAGAGCAGTTCTACCCAAATGACTTTGCATGGAATTTCATGCACACCCGATGAATAGAAACTGACGTTGGCCCTAAATCTTAGGGTTGCTTCATACATTACTGGCATTTTTGAAGAGCTGTTTTCCCATGACTTCATCCTGAGCCACTGCTATAGTATACAAAGGCCTTATATCAAGTAAGCAGGCAAATCAAACCATTTCTTTACTCCTAAGAGTAGCCCAGGTGGGAGGGAAGGCAATAACTTGGGTTGGAAAGACCCATACAGTTCTCCTACTCTACTTAATGCCAGGTCTTCAAACAATATAGAAAGTTTGTTGGATGATGGCACAAAGATAAGAAGAGCCTTGCTGGATCGGGCCTGAGGCCCATCTAGTTCAGCTTCCTGTATCTTACAGTGGCCCACCAGATGCCTTACAGCCCAATCCTATGCATGTCTGCTCAGAAGTAAGTCCCATTAGAGTCAATGGGGCTTACTCCCAGGAAAGTGTGGATAGGATTGGGCTATTAGGGAGCACACAAGATACCTGCATCCTGTTTCCACTCCCGGCATTCTGGGATATCCTACTTCTAAAACCAGGAGGTTGCACGTACCCATCACGGTTTGTAACCTGTGCTGGACTTTTCTTCTAGAAATCTATCCAATCTCATTTTCAAGGCATCTAGGCCAGATGCCATACCACATCCTGCAGCAAGGAGTTCCACAGACTAATTACATGCTGGGTAAAGAAATATTTTCTTTGTTCTAACAGACAAAAAAACTCTCTCCCAGCACTCAGTTTTAATGGATGCTCCCAAGACACTGGCAGCTAGGCCACTGCAATAGCAAGAAGGACCCTCCAAATCTGATTCTAGAATCTAGGGCAATAAGATGGTAGGGGTCTGCGTGTGTGGTAGGCCAAAGAAAAAATAGCTCTCATTTTTGTTTTACAGTGGAAAGATCTAGAGTTGGTATTTCATCATTATCTGGTGAAGGCACAGACTACATCAATGCTTCCTATATTATGGTAAATATAGTAAAAATTTTGCTCATAAATCACTTCTTGTTGGCATCCTTCAGTCTCGGAAGACTATGGTATCATGCTCTGAATAGTGTTCTGGAACAGAGTGTCCTCTCCAGTGTGCAAAGCCTGGGTAAAGTAGATCTGGAGGATAGACTGTTTCCCATGCAGCAAATCCCCCCTCTCCATGTCGCTGAAATGGTCCAATGGAAAGGTAGAAGCCAATACAGTTGGTTCCAGTGGCGTCGCAGGAGTTGCCAGAATGTGACAGTGTTCAGCCATGAACTGCCTCAGGGACTCCGGCTCCGGATTTTGCCTCGAGGTTGACTCCTGAAGCCTTTTCCATAACTGGATGTAGCCACAAGGCAGTGGAGGTTTGGGATCAGAGTTTTCCTTCTCTCAGATGAGCTGCCTTCCCAGTCTGACAAGTCCCATCTATCCGGTGGCTGTTTAGTCGCCTCTTATGACAAGTATAGCCAAACTGAGGGCCTATTCTTATCCCCAGCCCCCAGGGGAATCACACTGCCATTTGAATTCATCCTCATACTTTTTGCAGCTTTCTTATAGCTCCATGGGGTTGGTTACATATAGTTCACTGGGTAGATTACACTCGCATAAGAAATATATGCCCCTTCATACCACCCAGTCCTATCACTGGGCTGCGCTGCCAGAACTGGCACTGCTAACTGACACCGCTGCAGAATGTGATGCCGTATAGCACGTGATCAGGCCACTGCCGGAAACCATGAGTGGTGGCAGCCGCACAGTAGCAGCCTCCCTGGAGCCTCGGGCGCTGGTAAGTCAGCAGCAAGAGCAGGCTGTGGGCAAGGAGGGAGAGGGAGTGGGAGCACTGGGGCACTTCCAGGCAGGGAGGGGTAAGGAACCAGGGGAGTGGAGGAGGTGGGAGGGGTGGATCTGGAAGCAATGGCACAAGCCAGATCTTTATCCCTTCAGTTTTAAACCTCCCTGGCCCTTTTCTCTCCTTGGACATATGCCACCAAAATAAGTGGCTTGTAGCCAATGTGACCCATTCAGGCAACCTGCAGGCTGTCTGATCACCCCACAACCACAGGATATAGCACGCCCCTTTTTGGCGCATCTGCGTTGGGCTGGTAGCGGTAGATAGGAACTGTTTGTTTTGAAGAAGCACTCCATCATACAAGTCACCATCTGCATTCTGATGTGGCACGATCCGAAGAGAGGTTTACCACCTCATCTGCTGTTTGTGAGAACTAGAGTCTTCTTCCTTTCGATAGGATAAGGTACCTCTAAATACTGAACATGGTAGACCCAGTTCTCAACTAAGTTTGTTTGCCTTTCAGGGTTATTATCAAAGCAATGAATACATTATTACCCAGCATCCCTTGCTACATACAATCAAAGATTTCTGGAGAATGATATGGGACCACAATGCTCAGATAATTGTCATGCTTCCAGATAGTCAGAATATGGTAAGACTATGTTAAGGAATTCATGCTGCAATCCTATACACTTTTACCTGGGAGTAAATCCCATTCAACTCAATAGGACTTACTTCAAAGCAGACATGGATAGGATTGTGTTGTACAGCATTTTGTTTTATATTAGTAATTTTCATTCAATGAAAGTGTGGTTCAGCAAAAAACATGGAATCAGTCCATCTTTTAAAAAATGACTTTATTCACCTTATACTTGTTTTGATGTCAAGGATATAAGCATGAAATAAAATACTACATCGGGATCTGCCTAAAAAATGTTTTACTTTATCACCTGTTCAAGCCTCTGTGGCTATAATGGTGATAGGGCAGCAGTGGTCCCCCCAAGGAACAGGTTGCTTAACCCTTGATGCACATAGCCTAATCTGCTTTATCAAATTCATGACCCACCAAAATTTGAGTTGTGGCCCACTGATGGGCCACGGACCCTCAGTTTTGGAACCACTGATCTATGTAATTATAAAGGAATTATTTTTAAGACATATGAATTCTGGAGATTTGAAACCAATAAAAAATGTTTGTTCCAATAATCAATAGGGTGGATTGGGAAGTAACTTTTTCTTACATAAGATTTATAATGGCTAATGCTTCACAGTTGTTAACATTTTGCTATAAAAGGACTATGAAATAACTTTACTCAGAGTTAATCTAAAGCTACTCGATTGATTTATTATCAAATCTAAATCTGAATTAAATTCAAGCAGACCATATGTATTACTTGCAGTATGTGTTATTTGCTTCACAAAATTGAATTAAGCTTTAATTTATGGCTAATTTGTGAGTTTGTTTAGAAATTTATATTTTTCTTTTTCAGGCTGAAGATGAATTTGTGTATTGGCCAAACAAAGAAGACCCCATCAACTGTGAGAGCTTTAAAGTCAGCCTGATTTCAGAAGAACACAAATGTTTGTCAAATGAAGAAAAGCTTATAATCCAAGATTTCATTTTGGAAGCTACACAGGTATTTCTTCTGCCCAACTTTACAATAAAATAACACTGCTGTCATTTTAACTGCTAAAAATAACATCCCACATAAAATCATACGGCCACAATTATGGAACTCCCTACCAGGGAATTAAAAACAGCCCCCTTCCTCATGGCTTTTTGGCTAGGGCTCAAAACGTTTTTGTTTCATCTTGAATTTGGGTGATGGGTTGTTCTATCCCCCTCTTCCTCTGTAGCAGTGCCTTGGTTATTAATAGTTAGCGCTCCTCTTATTGTTTTTTTTTTATTATGGTTTTATTGTTTTTATATGCTGCATATTTTAATTAGGAATTGTAAGCCACCGTGGGCATGTACAATGACATGGGAAAGGGAGGTTATAAATCTTTAAAATATTAAACAATGTTAAATATTTTCAGAAGTTCATATCCCCCCATTCTCCTTACTGAAAAGGAACCAAGGTAGCTTAATACCTTGGTAAACGTAAAAATAATAAATGCAGTTGATATAAAAATATGTACAAGACACAAGTAAGGACAGTCTTTACTTTGAATATCACAAGTTAGACAATGGTGTTAACTGCCTCTTTCTCACTTTTTAGGATGACTATGTTCTTGAAGTGAGGCATTTTCAGTGTCCAAAATGGCCAAATCCAGATAGCCCTATTAGTAAAACATTTGAACTTATAAATGTTATCAAAGAAGAAACTTCCAACAGAGATGGACCAATGATTGTGCATGATGAGTAAGTATTAATGTGGATGCTGAACTTATTGTATTACACGGAACTTGTCTGTATGCATCTCTCACGACATCTGCAGCCAGCAGTAGCGGGTTGCAGTCTAGACATCCACACAGATAAAGATGGTGGCAGGGGTGACAACAGTGTCCACAGGATCCTAAGGCTTATTCCAGGCCTTAGCCCAACCCTTTGGCCTAACAGATTTACAGCACTGAAATAGCTAGCATAGAACTGAGTAGGCCAGCCTTTCCCAAAGTGTGGGTCACAACCCAGTGCTGGGTTGCAAGCCCATGGGAGGTGGTTGGGAGGTTTGGGACTCCACCCACCCTTGCGTCCAAATGGCTCCAAATTGAAGCCATTCTTGGAAGCATTGGGTGGCCCCCAAAAGCTTCTTTTGGGTTGCACTGGGCTTGCAACCCACTCTACTGACATCCACAGTGCCCAGAATGACCTGCAGAGGCCTCCAAAAACCACTTCCATTTTTTCAGAAACAACTTCCAGCTTGCCTCGGAAAAATGGAAGTGGCTTTCAGATGTGAGTTTTCTGAGGCTCACGGAGGTCATAACTTTGTGAGCGCCAGTCTAGTTTTGACATCACGTACGGGTGGATCCTTTTTATCTGCAGGTTCAGAACCCACAGATTTGACTCAGCACAGGTTCCAGACCCATGGTGGAGGGCCTCCCAGACCTCCCAGACGTGACTGGAAGTGCTTTCCAGTCATGTCTGGGAAGCTTTCTGAGACATGGGGAAGTACGTGGGGCTACAGATGCTTTGAGATCCTGTTTTAGTACAGGTTGGCCTTTCTTATCTGTAGGTTTGCTCAAGCCCTTACAGTACTGTAATTCAAATATCAAGGAGTTCCATGGCCATTTTATGGTTTACATTTTTTACCCTTATTTTGGTGTATAGTGTGTCCAATGCGATACAAGGACATCTGCAAGAGGGATCTGAAGGCCTTAGGAGTGGACCTCAACAAGTGGGAAACCCTGGCCTCTGAGGGGCCCGCTTGGAGGCAGGCTGTGCAGCATGGCCTTTCCCAGTTTGAAGAGATACTTGACCAACAGTCTGAGGCAAAGAGGCAAAGAAGGAAGGCCCATAGCCAGGCAGACAGACCAGGGACAGACTGCACTTGCTCCCAGTGTGGAAGGGATTGTCACTCCCGGATTGGCCTTTTCAGCCACACTAGACGCTGTTCCAGAACCACCTTTCAGAGCGCGATACCATAGTCTTTCGAGACTGAAGGTTGCCAACACAGTGTGTCCAAATTGATTCATTCTTTTCAGAGCTGTGATCATGTTCCTGAAAGTACCCTAGCTACCCCGTATGTTGTGATGAACTTTGAAATGTCATTTTTGAGGGCAGATTCTACCCACTTTGTAATCTTTGTCACTGTACGTATAATAGGTTTGGCTTAAGTATCTGCTTGTGACATGCCAAACCAGTGACTTATTTTCTTCACAAGCAGGGATGTGGTTGGTCTTCTGTGTTCTACTGTGAATATACCCTAGAACAACTGCAAAAAAAAAAAAAAAGCAGCAATTTCTTTCAAGAGCACTTATTATATTACCTTTTTATGCTTCACTATGTATAATAGCATTAACAACACTAGTCAAGCAGTGACCGTTGTCCTAAGCAGAAAGATTTGTGACTTGTGACATGCACAGCTGGTACACATGTGCATTTATGAACAGTTTATAAAGAAGTAACTTCCAGGTGTAGAGCCAGCAAGACCCCACCCCAGTGCCCTCTCTCAATAGCATCTTCTGTCAAGAAACCTTCTCAAAACATGGCAATAACCTTGTGTGCATGTGCACTGCTTTTTGATCTTCCACTAGGCATGGAGGAATGACAGCAGGCACTTTCTGTGCTTTAGCAACTCTCATGCATCAACTAGAAAATGAAAACTGTGTGGATGTTTATCACGTAGCTAAGATGATAAATTTGATGAGGCCCGGAGTCTTCACAGACATTGTGAGTAAAACACAATTTTCTTTGTGTTATGGAATTTCATTAGCAAAAGCATCAAAGGTTTGTGTTTAATTTTAACCAAGTATTAATTTGTTAAAACTAGGGTGCTAGAGTGTTGTAATATTTTTATTTCAGAATGGTAAAATGGTGAACTGTTACATAAGAGATACATCTATTTGATCAACTACATCCTGCTGCTGCTGCTGCTTACCTGGCCATTTACCAGTGTAGTATTACAGAGAACCCTTGGTATACACAGCTTTGGCACCCATGGATCTGAATACCCATGGGTTCTGAACCAGCAGGGTGGCCACCTGTAGCCCTCCAAACCCAGCCAGAGCTCCAGTCATGTCCGGAAGCCCTTCTGAGGCCTTCAGAGGTCTGAAAAGGATGGCTCAAACCGATGCTTTGAGATCCTATTTGCCTTTAGTACAGGTTGGTCTTCCTTATCTGTAGGTTTGGAACCTGTGGATTTGACCTATCACAGGTCAGGAGAGCCTCTCATCAGGAGGGAGGCCTGCCAGAAGGGAGGAGATTCTTCTGAGATGCAGTCACAGTTTTTCACACCAGCACACCTTCTGAGACATAGGGAGGCCATGTGCAGCCTCCCTACGTCTCAGAACATCTGGATGTGACCAAGAAGCAGGAGAGCAAGAGAGCATACACACCGCCCTGGGAATCCCAAACAATCTTGGCTCCATATTCAATATACATGCTTGTAATCATTAATCTTATTAATGATTAATCATTATTGTTAATTATTATTAATAATAATAAATAGTTTTTGATTATTATCAATAATCAATAATCAATTGATTATTATCAATAATCAATAATTATTATCAATTATTGAAAATTATTATCAATAATAATAATAATTATTATTATTATTATTATTAATTATTAATCATTAATCATTAATCTTACAATCTTATTCATTCACATTGAATGTTTTTACAGTAACAACCTAGACATACTTCTGAAATATGTTGTGTGTGAAGTAGCACATAGCATTAGAAAGGTAAGAGTTTTAATGCGGAGCTTCTCTCTGGGTTTTTTCCTTGCCCAGACATACTTTTCAGCAAGCCCCTGAAACTTCATATCAATCCCTGAATCAACTATCACTGGAATTTCCTCTCCTGACTGTTACATTGAATTCCTGTCTGATGGCAACCATTATTAACCCTGTTTATCCACAGCTTCAGAACCCGCAAATTTAACTCACCACGGTTTCTGACCCTGTGGTGGAGGGCTGGACCTGAGCTCTTGGACATGACTGGAGGTGTTCTCTGATCACATCTGGGGGGCTTTCTGAGGCCAGGCGCAACTTCTCTGGGCCTCAGAACACCTCTGGTCACAGCCAGAGAACATCTGTGGTTGCAGCCAGTGGTAATATTGGACCAACCCATGAATTTGCTTATCTGCAGGGGGTCTGGGAACTGATCCCATATGGATACTGAGGTCCAGCTGCACATAATATTGACTACTGAACTCTCTCACTGTTGCCCTTGTCCTTCCTTTAATAGATTATAGACCTTATTTGGATTTATGTAAATTGTGAGTACTTAAAGCAGGCAGAAAAGACGCAACAAAAGCAAAATCATTTGAAATTAGAAAATAGTCTACTAGAATTCTGGGGAAAAAAATGCATTCCTGTTTCCTCTTGTCATATATTAAAAAGTGTTACAAAGCTGCTCTTCTCATTTAGGCAAACCAAAATAATCTTGATTGGATTTTTTTTTCCCCTCCCACTTTAGGACCACTATCAGTTTCTGTACAAAACCATTCTCAGTCTTGTTAGCTCAAGACAAGAAGAAAACCCTTCGGTATCCATAGATAGTAATGGCTCAGCTTTACCAGACGGCAATGCAGCTGAAAGCTTGGAGTCTTTAGTTTGACTACAGATGGAACATGCCATACCGCAGTTACTCAGAGCGGGGGTTTCAATGTTGTTTTCTGTTTTAAAAAAAAATAAAATATGTGTCAAGTGGGGAGGAGGGAATGGGGAGAATAGCCCAGCTCTTTTTATGTCCCTTGTTCAAACAAAACATTGTTGCATATGAATTCACTGCTGAACTTATATCATTAACAAATGTGTGCCTTTTTGAAAGATTTCTTGTAACACATTTTGTTATGTTTGGACTAATTTGATTGAATTTTACTGTGTTTCTAAGAATGACATTGTGGTCTCTTTTACAGTATTAGTTTTCAATTTCACTGGCTTTATTTTAACTTAAAATTTTACCCAAACAGTAGATGCTAGGGGATCACAGCAAGAGAAGATGTCCTGTTTTAGTATTCAGTTTATTTGCTGTTATTTATAGCATCCCTTATATTTCCTAGAAACATAACTTTTAATATGGTAGAATGTAAATATAATACTCTTTTCTCTGTAATATTCAACGTTTTAAGATTTTTGGTAGGCATTTAGGAGCAACAGATACTTACTGTAAATATTTCTATAGTGATTCCATGGACCAAATTTATATTTATAATTGTAGATTTTTATATTTTACTACAGAGTCAGTTTTCTAGTTCTGTGTAATTGCATTGCTAAAATGATGTAGTTCAGTACCTGTTTTTTTAATGTTAACAAAACATTTTCTGATATGAGATTATGCATCCTAAGCCAGTAACCACATCTCTGCATGCAGTTTTAACTTTTTTGTGGGAAATTGAACTATACTTGTTTTGAAATAAGAGGTTTCTACGAGAATAACGTCTGTATACTCAGCATTGTTTAAACCGTTTTTACCTGAGGCATTGTGAAAATAAATATCAGTATTCCAGTCTGTGTCTAACACTGTACAACAAGCAGGCATTTAAACAAATGTGCCTTGTCAGAATTGAAAATCTAGGCTCCGCTCCCAGGGAGGCCATTTTACTTGCGTCAAGATTGAATTGCAGTCGGTAGGACTGTATTTTACAATCATCTGCTGTGGTTTTCTTATAACTCATAAACCCCATAGGTGTTGCTGCACAGAGCAGAACCAGAGATTTGTGTCCCTGGGATTGGATTTGGAACTGCAGGGGAAGATGTGAGGCATCTCACCCACTCCACATATCCTTGCAAACACTTGTTGATGGACAGATGATTCCAAGGAATATTGAACAGTTCTAATCATTTTTGGAGATGCAGAAGAAGGCCTCGGTGCACTTCCCCATTCCCAAATACATGATCAGAATTCAAAAAGTACACAAACATACATTTGATCCAACAAAGATCATCCCCAGGTCTGAATTTCTCACATACACCTATTCAGTTGGTTTTATTGCTGCTGGAGCAAAGATTGACACATCAAGAACAACCAATGTTAAAATGCAACACAAAGCTAGGAAAGTTTATTGGTTATGAATACAGTCAAGATTCCTGCCAACTTGTTGGATTTCAGTTTAAGTCTGTTTACTCCCAGTAAACCTGAGTTATTATTCCTCCTCTTTTAAACTGTTCCTTTGCTATAGTCTCAGCATAAGAACATAAGAACAGCCCCACTGGATCAGGCCATAGGCCCATCTAGTCCAGCTTCCTGTATCTCACAGCGGCCCACCAAATGCCCCAGGGAGCACACCAGATAACAAGAGACCTCATCCTGGTGCTCTTCCCTACATCTGGCATTCTGACTTAACCCATTCCTAAAATCAGGAGGTTGCGCATACACATCATGGCTTGTACCCCATAATGGATTTTTCCTCCAGAAACTCGTCCAATCCCCTTTTAAAGGCGTCTAGGCTAGACGCCAGCACCACATCCTGTGGCAAGGAGTTCCACAGACCGACCACGCGCTGAGTAAAGAAATATTTTCTTTTGTCTGTCCTAACCCGCCCAACACTCAATTTTAGTGGATGTCCCCTGGTTCTGGTATTATGTGAGAGTGTAAAGAGCATCTCCCTATCCACTCTGTCCAACCCCTGCGTAATTTTGTATGTCTCAATCATGTCCCCCCTCAAGCGTCACTTTTCTAGGCTGAAGAGGCCCAAACGCCGTAGCCTTTCCTCATAAGGAAGGTGCCCCAGCCCCGTAATCATCTTAGTCGCTCTCTTTTGCACCTTTTCCATTTCCACTATGTCTTTTTTGAGATGCGGCGACCAGAACTGGACACAATACTCCAGGTGTGGCCTTACCATCGATTTGTACAACGGCATTATAATACTAACCGTTTTGTTCTCAATACCTTTCCTAATGATCCCAAGCATAGAATTGGCCTTCTTCACTGCCACCGCACATTGGGTCGACACTTTCATCGACCTGTCCACCACCACCCCAAGATCTCTCTCCTGATCTGTCACAGACAGCTCAGAACCCATCAGCCTATATCTAAAGTTTTGATTTTTTGCCCCAATGTGCATGACTTTACACTTACTGACATTGAAGCGCATCTGCCATTTTGCTGCCCATTCTGCCAGTATGGAGAGATCCTTCTGGAGCTCCTCACAATCACTTCTGGTCTTTACCACTCGGAAAAGTTTGGTGTCGTCTGCAAACTTAGCCACTTCACTGCTCAACCCTGTCTCCAGGTCATTTATGAAGAGGTTGAAAAGCACCGGTCCCAGGACAGATCCTTGGGGCACACCGCTTTTCACCTCTCTCCATTGTGAAAATTGCCCATTGACACCCACTCTCTGCTTCCTGGCCTCCAACCAGTTCTCAATCCATGAGAGGACCTGTCCTCTAATTCCCTGACTGTGGAGTTTTTTCAGTAGCCTTTGGTGAGGGACCGTGTCAAACGCCTTCTGAAAGTCCAGATATATAATGTCCACGGGTTCTCCCGCATCCACATGCCTGTTGACCTTTTCAAAGAATTCCATAAGGTTGGTGAGGCAAGACTTACCCTTACAGAAGCCATGCTGACTCTCCCTCAGCAAGGCCTGTTCGTCTATGTGTTTTGAGATCCTATCTTTGATGAGGCATTCCACCATCTTACCTGGTATGGATGTTAGGCTGACCGGCCTATAGTTTCCCGGGTCCCCCCTCTTTCCCTTTTTAAAAATAGGCGTGACATTTGCTATCCTCCAATCTTCTGGCACTGTGGCCGTTTTGAGGGACAAGTTGCATACCTTAGTCAAGAGATCTGCAACTTCATTCTTCAATTCCTTAATAACCCTTGGGTGTATGCCATCAGGGCCCGGTGACTTATTGATCTTTAATTTATCAATGAGGTCTGAAACATCTTCTCTTTTAACCTCTATCTGACTTAACTCCTCGGTTAGGAGGGGCCATTCGGGCAGCGGTATCTGCCCGAGGTCTTCTGCCGTGAAGACAGATGCAAAGAACTCATTTAATTTCTCTGCCATCTCTAAGTCTCCTTTTATCTCCCCTTTCCCTCCCTCACCATCCAGAGGGCCAACTGCTTCTCTGGTGGGTTTCCTGCTTCTAACATATTTGAAGAAGCTTTTATTATTCCCCTTAATGTTGCTGGCCATGCGTTCCTCATAGTCTCGCTTGGCCTCCCCTATCACCTTCTTACATTTCTTTTGCCACAGTTTATGTTCCTTTTTATTCTCTTCATTAGGGCAAGACTTCCATTTACGGAAGGAAGCTTCCTTGCCCTTCACAGCCTCTCTAACTTGGCTGGTTAGCCATGCGGGCACTCTCCTGGATTTAGTGGAACCCTTCTTTCTTTGCGGTATACACCTCTGCTGGGCCTCTATTACTGTTGTTTTAAGCAGCCTCCATGCACTCTGGAGAGACTGGACTCTTTTTACCCTCCCTTTCAACCTCCTTCTAACCAGCCTCCTCATTTGAGGGAAGTCCACCCGTCGGAAGTCAAGGGTTTTTGTTAGAGATTTGCCTGGTATTCTTCCCCCAACGTGCACGTCAAAACGGATCGCAGCATGATCACTGTTCCCCAATGGCTCAGTAACGTTTACATCTCTAACCAGGTCCTGCGTACCGCACAAAATTAAATCCAGAGTCACCTGGCCTCTGGTGGGCTCCGTGACTAGCTGATCTAAGCCACAGTCATTTAGCACGTCAAGAAATCCGGTTTCCTTATCGTGACCAGAACACAAATTGACCCAGTCAATATGAGGATAATTGAAGTCCCCCATGATTACAACCCTGTCCTTCCTTGTCACCTCCCTGATCTGTTTCCTCATTTCAAGGTCCCCATCAGATTTCTGGTCTGGAGGACGATAGCACGCCCCCAGTATTACATTGCTGCACAAGCCTGGTAATTTAACCCTCAGAGATTCTACGGTGGAGTCGGACCCACCTTCAATCTCTACTTTGCTGGATTCTATCCCTTCCTTAACATAAAGGGCCACCCCACCTCCAACATGCCCCTGCCTGTCCCTCCTGTAGAGTTTATAGCCCGGGATTGCGGTATCCCACTGATTCTCCGCATTCCACCAGGTTTCCGTTATGCCCACTATGTCAATATTTTCCCTTGTCACCAGACATTCCAGTTCTCCCACCTTTGCTCGTAGACTTCGGGCATTCGCATAAAAGCATTTATACACGGAATGCCCCAGGATGGGCTGCTTATTCGCTCCTTTGTCCCCGCATCCTCTCATTGTGCCAAACCGTCTATCACATCCCATCACCCTACTTTTCCCAATTTCTTCTCCTACCCTGCCTTTGTCTTGTTGTTCTCTAACCTCCCCATCCTCATCCCATAGCAGTTTCAGGTCTGTCTGTCCCATGCCTTCCAGCAATCAGCCTGGCTCTGACGTGTATGCAATATTGGAACTTGAAGCCCATCTACAAAGGAAGGCTTACTATAGCCCTGTTGCATACTCTGTGAGCAGACAGGCAAGGGAATTAGCAGTTTACATTGTTCAAGAGGGAATGCAAAAGTCTTCAGCCATGTCTGAACATTGTGCGAAGCCTTCTACTTGCCACAACCTTTGTTGGAAGGAACAGGAAAGGGAGCACCTCAATGGCAGAGACTTTGTAAGTTCACTGTAATTGACCCGTCTTTTGCTACTTAAAAAGAAAGGGCCAAAACCAAAAAAATGCTGTAGATAATCAAGTGGCTGAAGCTAACCAAGTGAGGACTTGATCAGTGCTGGATGAGGAAGCCAGTGGAAACTGAGTTGAGTTTCTGAAAGCAAGAATATAACACAGTTTTTCTACCGCCTGTTGCCCCTACAATCCATTGGGGTTCACAGATGGAGCTGCTACCACATGAAGACAATGACCTGCCTTGGAAAGCAAAATAAATCCGAATTCACAATTAAGAACATACTCAAGAAATCTTTTGAGTTGCAAGGGAAGCTGCTTATGATAGGCTATATGACACATGGCCTAAAAAGACAATTTCTATCTTCCCCCCCTCCCACCTTTATTTGTTCCAGCACAAGGATGCAACGTAAACAACCCAAATCATTTTTTGTCACAATATCCCTTGGGGTGCAAGTGCCACAGGGTTAATTTTGATCTTATGGCTGCATCATAACCCCATTTCCAAATCCTCTTAACTTCTGTTTTCTCTCCCACCATAATCCTAGAACACAAAACAATTCAGAGTTTCAGGGCAATGATGATCTTGGGTGGCACTTCTTTGACCTAGGAAAGCACCCTGATAAACAGCCCAAAGATCCTGATTATGCACTAAATGATTTATTCTCTGCAATAGTGTTTATTAAAATTTTACAAACAAGATCTTTACCCATTACAGGAAGCTAATCGCTGCTGTCACTTTTTGAGGAACTAACAATTCTTCAAACTAGTTTTTCCGGGGATTTTGGCTTTTTAAAATTTATAACCTGAATAATCCACTGCTGCTTCTAAGGTTCATTTCCAGCCATTTCCGTAATCACATTCATCATCTTAGGTTGCTGACCAGTTATTTAAAATGTAAGTCCTTAGGATAATCTCTTTACCAACACATACTGAGTTTGGTCTGGAAAAAAATAAAGAATTATAAAGAAATCTTTCATAATCTTCAACTTGTCCTGGATTATTCATTTTAATAAATGTACATCGGTTCCTCAACAGAGCTAACAAACCATCTCAGACAAAAAAGGATGTATTCTAATTAATTTTTTTAATGTAATCCATACTACAGACTCAAAAGATATGGAGACTGCATCTGTAAACTGGGTCAAGTGCAGAAAAGATGTTATTGAAGCAGCCACAAAATCTCTTAATACATCTTTAACTAGCAATGTCAAGTTTTGCTTTGTGATTCCCCCCCCCCCCAAGTTACAAAAATGGATATCACCTGACAATGGGAATGAGCAAAGAATACATGGGGGAGGAGAGAAAGGAATGTTCCAAGCAGTAAACCTAAAATAAGTGCCAATAAGTTTTTCAACGTTACAATAAAAACGTGAAAAACACTAGCATTTTGTAGAATGATTCAACACACTTTTTTTTATCTGATCATGAAATGGCATCATTTAAAGCATACTGGTTGTATTCCCATATAGCAGGGATGCCTAAATTTGCTTAACATAAGAGCTACATAAACTTCAGGTGTTTGAAAGTCACAACAGTTAAGAAGCATTTAAATTCTTATGTATTTACTCACCTTGAACATTAAACTTCTGTTTTAATGCACTGGATTCTTGGTTTACACATGGCAAATAATTATAAAGCTTGAAAATGTCTTATTTCATCTTTTCATTGTGGTGCAAAAAGTAGCTCAGCCAACATATTTCTAAGAGCCACACACTATATAGGATTGCATCCAAAGGTCTCCTTCCTTCAGACAAATGATTTCTCTAACCGGATTCAGGAAACTTTTGGTAAATTCCATTGATTTTGCTTTCTTACGATGTTTACAGTCATGGCTGAAACAGATTTTATCAAAACAAATTGACCCACTTAATTAAAAAAATGTCTTTTTGGTCCCTGTTGTGAGATTAAGAACTAAAAGAATCTGGCTGGATCAATCCAAAGGTCCTTTTTTCCACAATGGCCAATTAGGTGCTTCAGGAAAGTATACAGGACTTGAAGATGATAGCCGCCGCCCCCCCCCACTGTTCTACCACAACAATAGGTATTGTATCAAACTGCATTAGAAGTTGGATGCATCATAGGGTCATCACTAGCACTCGATCACTGTTAGATCTATTGAGCTCTCCACTATCACCACACAAAGATCTCTCTCTCTCAATCCATCACATACAGGTCAGTACTTGTATATGTGAAATGTTTATTTCTTGCCCTAATGCGCCTCACTTTACACTTAACATACATTGATCTACATCTGCCATTTTGCTGTCCACACTTCACGTTTAAAAGATCCTTCTGGACTTCATCATCCAGGGAGGTTTAGTGTCATCCACAAACTTGGCCGCCTAGCCAACTCCAGATCGTTTACAAATTGAAAAGCAGATGGCCTGATCTTGGGGGCACCCCACTTTCCTGTTACTCCTTTTACTCTCCAGTGTTCTGGCACATTGGCTGTTGTAAGAGCCAAGCTGTATATTTTAATCAGAAGCTATATTCCCACACTACTGCATGAACCTGGTCGCTTGTTGCGCAGCATTGTAAATGCATCACCGTGTTGTGTATGGACACTTGGTGATGACATCATGCATAAATTGCCAACTTCCAGGTTGCCAGGTTCCAAGCTGTGCAGAGCTTGGCTTTGACCTGTGAAACTACGCAGTTTAGTGGGAACAGCGGTCAGATTAATAATTTCACACCTGAGCTCCTTACAGACTCTTGGGTGGACGCCGTGTGGGCCCAGTGACTTGTTAATCTTTAATTTGTCAATAAGTTCTGAATCAAGCTCCCTCTTAATAGTTAACTAAATTCTTTGGTCTGGGAGGGTGGGGACTGTACAGGCAGTGGTATCTGCCCAAAGCTCTTCTGCCAGAGAGAGAGAACAAATAACACATTCATCTGTAATCTCCCCTTTATCTCCCCTTCCCCCGCCCCACTGTCCAGTAGGACAACTGCTTCTCTAGTAGGTTTCCTGTCTCCAGCATATTTGAAAAAACTTACTTTCCTTAATGTTGCTGGCTACATGTTCCTCACTTTATTTGCCTCCTATATTGTCTTTTTATATATATTTTTCCCAGAGCTTATGTTTCTTTATTTTCCTTGTTAAGACAAGACATCAATTTGTGGCAGTCAGCTTCCTTGCCCTTTATAGCCTCTCAAACTCTGCATGTTAGCCCTGCTGGCACCCATTTCAAAACAAAACACACCAATAAAATGAAGGAAAAAAATTGTGCTTGAACAAGAATTTATGTAGCAACAAAGACAGAACTGCATGCCCCTTCTTCTCTGGTGGAGGAGCAATGGGTAAAATCATGAGCTGACAAGAGAAGGAAAGTGCTCTGCACTCAGAGAGTTCTAGAAGATTCTGCAGCTAACCTCCATGAGAGTCTACAGAGGTGCCACAAATATGAAATGCAGTTTGCACTTAAACATGCGAAAGTTCTCAAGTCATCCTACAGCTTTTGAGACAACAAAGGCAGGTGAAAGTCAAAAGCTTTTATTGAGCATGGAACCATAGCAGAAGCACTGCTTTAAACCCAACACATGCAAAAAGCATATTCTTCACCTTCTGCAAGAAAGACATTCAATGATTCAGAAGTACAGTATATTGAAATAGAAAACAATCTGATACAAATACATACACTACATTTGTGAATGCTTCCGGAGCTGGTGGTGTGTATTCACATTGCTGTAGAGTAGACTGAAGCTTTTTGTTAGAACACTTCAATGAAAAATATCTTTTGACCTTGTTGGGAAAGTGGGTGCAGCAGGAGGACCGATCACAATGAATATACAGCTGACACATGTCTGAGGGGAAGGAAGGAGCAGGGAGGCTCAAAAAAGAGGGGACAGGATCCAGCGCATATCTGTCACTGTATCCACACTTTCCCACAGCCTCTCTCCCTTGTTCCTCTCCCCTTCCCACCCAGTTTTGCCTCTCCTGCCCACTGTCCTGGCCTAATCTGGTCCTAATCATTTTATACAGTAGAAGAGTCTTCCACTGTTGTAAATGCGCCCCCCCCCCTTCCCAAGCAACAGCCCAATCTTGGATAGGATCTGGCTGTCAATTTCTTGATACTCTTCTTCCAAATGAAGCTGGTGTTCACAATCAGAAGTAGACTTTCACCTCCAAGTTCAACTAATTATTAAAGTGACTGGTGAAAAGTTAAAAATTTATGTTTGGAAATTTACTGCTTCAGGGGACATATATGACAAATTCAGACTAAGAAGGGAAGAAAGAAAATCATATTGAAATACCGTCAAAAATGGAACAAAATGTTTTGACAAAGTATTAGATTAGTGTTGACAAGTTTCAGAAGTCAAATCCTAGTTCTCCTGATATCGGTGAGAGTCAAATAATGATAGGTAGGGCGATTTTAGGCAGCAGTATTCCCAACAACTCACACTGAAATTGTCCCATTGAAGTGTACAGGACTCTTGAAGAGAACAGAGACTGATAATTTCAGCTTCAGCTCATTCAAATATATAAAAAGCCAAAAGGCACACTGAAGAAAAACTATTGCACCTTGCTTTAAAACAGCTAGGCAAATTAATTTTGCAAAGTACAGTAAACATTAATGCTTTGTTTATATTAACTTCCTTTTAGTCACTAGGATTTGTAGCACTGCCCTTCTATCCCATCCATATGGGAACCATGGATGGAGCACCCTTCTTTTCCCCACTTTTCTTCCTTTGTGCACACCTGCCCTGAATGGTTGGCAACCTTCAGTCTTGAAAGACTATGGTATAAGCCTACAGCACCCGGTATTCCCAAGCGGTCTCCCATCCAAGTACTAACCAGGCCTGACCCTGCTTAGCTTCCAAGATCAGACAAGATCAGGCATGTGCAGGGCTCGTGCCAAAGACATGCCAAGTTTTTCATCACCTCATTTTTTTCCCTGGCTGGAGAAAAAGGCACTAGATGCCAAGAAGCATGACTGCACAGGGGGACAACACTGTTAATCCCAGGATGATATTTAGGGTGACATATTTACGGCCCCATATTTAGGGTGACATAAATTTGAAATGCAGTTACATAATAAAAACATTTAAGGGTTTCTCCTCCAAATGCTGTACATACTCTACAATATTCAATACTGTATTCTGCTTCTCCATGCATAGAGCACGTACGGTTGTTTGAGATACAGCCTATTATTTTGCTAGACCAACTATTTCCAATCACTGTGCTACACTGATGTGCCATGAACAGTCCACAGCTGTGCCACAGGAGTCTGGGGAAGAGTCATTTATTAGTAAGGTCTTTGGGGGGATGTGAGCCCCCACACCACTGTCAGCCTGGTGTACCTTGTCAAAAAACTGATGGTAAGCCTTGACAATTTTAGTGCCTTGTTAGTATGCCATGAGATGGAAAAAGTTGGGAAAAAAATCACTATGCTAGACTGTCAGGGAAAGAAAGAGAAAGTAATAGATATTTTAAGCTTGCAATCCTACAGACAGTAATAAACCAACTTTCCATATGTGCGTATTTTGTTTGATATCATCAACACCAGCTATCCATAATACAACAAAATGCTTGGCAGAAGTGCAGCTGTAGGTCTTCACATAAGTTAAAAAGAATATTTTTTCAATATTATTATTAAAGCATCTAAAACAATCACACATCCATCATATTCTCTTGCAATGTACATATTCTTGTACACTCTTTGACCTTTTACATTACATAATTTTTAAGCACTAAAGTGCATATTAAAACAGAAGGTTCCCTTTTGATTATTACATGGAGGATCAGTTCCCAAGACCATGGCTTCTGCAAAATTATTTTAAACAAGTATAAACATATGAAGGTCCTTTATGCTAAGGCAGACAATTTCTTCTTTTAATCCCAGTGTTGTCTATTCCAGCGAAAAGATGCTTTCCAAGGTCTTAGGGGGCTGTTCGTTACTATCCAAGACACTTTAACTGAAAATGCCAGGATGGACGTATAGGCTGCAGCTTCATTACAAGATCCAAGGGTTAAGACCATCTTACAAACAGACCCCTGCCACAGAGATTTGGCAATCATTTGGTGACAGACAGCACCAGTCTTTGATGAAGTAGTTAATAAGATCATCATGCAAGAGTATCTAGCCACAAGAGAACTGAAAAATTTACTCATGGCAGTAAAGTTCCCCAGTATACACACTTAAAAGGTAGGGGGTATGATAATATATAATCCTGGCAATGCCTCACTGACTTTAAATTTCTGCCCGACATTGTACAATACACAATAGGGATCAAATGTGTACACCTGTGGGCTGGGGCAAAAATGGTTTAACAGGGGTTCTTGGGAACAAATGATTTGAAAACTGGGGTCTCAGACTGACATTATCTATAATAAGATAGTGAACAGGAGGAGGACCAAACATCCCAATTTAGACACACAATGAATATATTACTGTTTTCTTTTGCTCCTAAAAATGTGACAAGGGCAGATGTTCTTAAAACAAGGCCTTGTTCTTAAAACAAGGCAGATGTTCTTCCCAACACACAGCAATGTCAAAGATGCAATTTCTAAATATTTCGGCAAATGTTGTAGAGTCCTGTGTTCTCCTGTGTCTTTGAAGGCAAATGTTGTCCACGTAAAGCATCAGGTAACAGGTAAAAAGAAATGAGGTACCATTCACCAGAAAATTCTATTGCACTGAAACACATGGGAATTGCAAAAGCACCCAGTAACACTTTCATGCAGCTCCCATACGTTTCAGAAGGGCCTGAGCAGGAAAACTCTCCATTGGACAGTGCCTACTACGGACAATCATTTTCAAGCTTCAAATTGTACATACATACAAAACTAGGAACTGATAGTAAACTCTTTCTCCAGGAAAGATGAAGTCTCCCTTATTGCTTGATCACACTATCGACACTGTACACAATGCCTTCGGCTCGAACACGGTCGAGTATCGGCCCATATATATTTTTCGTCAATGGGATCACCATGCCTTTGGTGTTGATTTCCCCTGAAATGTAAAGACAGAAATATATTTTCTAGTGGGTTATCTTTTACAGTGGCATTTACTTTAAGAAGCTACAGACTTATTACATGAAGCACTGGCACTCTCCTGGGTTAAAGCTGGTAAACAGGGGGATAAAGGTTTCACCGGCATGCTCTGGTAAACAGGGGGATAAAAGTTTCACCAGAAAGATTTACTGTGAATATGATTGACAGTAATACAATATTTATACCTGTCTTTCCTTTTCTATAAACATGCAAGGCTGAAATAGACTACATATAATCATTAAGAATACAATAAAAATGATGCCAGTCAGTCAAATAATTATAAAATAGCAGAAATTAAATTCACCAGTAATAGCAAAATCACAGTACAGTAGAATTACATAGATGTGCACATAATTTATAATTTGTCAAACGCGTTTACAGGCATCATAATACTACTAATTGTTTGCAGAGAAGCGATTTCAAAACCTATTACCTAGAACAACAACTCCATAGGTAGGAACCATTTAGAAAACCGAAAGGTCCATACATACCATCCAGAACCATCTTTGCTGCAACTGCAGTCGGGTACCCTACAGTTTTAGCCATTGCAGAATATCCTTTATCATCACCATACACCACCAAACTGATTAATTTATCTTCCAAATGACCAGAGGGATGCCTGATTCCTATTTCATTTCTCATAACTATCATATCGCGCTCTCCAGAGCCTAAAGGAAAGGCAAACCTGTATTTCAATAATTTATGTTGAAACAGATCACAGGATGAAGGATTAACAATGAGCTAGATACAGTCTTATGCTACGCAAGAGACCCTAGATATAATCCAAAGTGCTATAAAAATACTGCTCCTCCTTTTCTTACAAATGAAATGTATATACGTATATCCTCTGAAATAAAGAACGTTCAGTTCATTATCAGATACATGGGCCAATCACTCAGTGGTCCACTAACCAGATAATCTAGGTATAGGACATTGATATTTGAATATGATATACGTATCCAGGTCTAGGACATTGATAATTTGGGTATGATTTATGTATCCATTTGTAATTAGACAAATACAGTCTTGGAACATGTAGGTTTTGCTTCTCTGACTATTACTGCAAGTAGCTAACTTTCCTCCAGAAATTTTCACTTGACATTTCAAAGTAGTATAGAACTCTAGAACACCATCATCACTGATCAGAAGTTTAGGCATGAACTACTCATGCCAACATACCTGGTTATGTCATAGCAGCTCTCCTCTTTGCTTGATTTCTGATTTTAATATATAGATTGCTTTAGATACATTTATCTCAGAGAATAAGCAGCACATCAAAAGTGAGCAAATGCACCTGATACAGAACATTGATCACTCTAAAGCAGAATTGAGGGTAGGACAGGTTAGATGCAACTATCTCAAGGCCCAGGAACTTCAGCCAGAACTAGGCATGCCTAAAGTTCCTTGGAATGAGGTCAGTATCTTTTATTGACCAACTGGTGTTCCAAACTCAAGTCGTCAAAATTTACAGAGTACTGTTTCTCAGAGTGGATGTTCAAAAAATGAGAAGGGGAAAGAGCATCTATTTCTATGCAAAGGGACATACTCTAGTATCAATTGATTCTACTGCCTGTAGATAGACTTTTTCCAGTATTCTGTTGGTCATGGAAGTTTGCCTGGATAATCATTTTGAACATAAGAACAGCCCCACTGGATCAGGCCATAGGCCCATGTAGTCCAGCTTCCTGTATCTCACAGCGGCCCACCAAATGCCCCAGGGAGCACACCAGATAACAAGAGACCTCATCCTGGTGCCCTCCCTTGCATCTGGCATTCTGACATAGCCCATTTCCAAAATCAGGAGGCTGCACATATGCATCATGGCTTGCAACCCATAATGGATTTTTCCTCCAGAAACTTGTCCTATCCCCTTTTAAAGGCATCCAGGCCAGATGCCATCACCACATCCTGTGGCAAGGAGTTCCACAGACCAACTACACGCTGAGTAAAGAAATATTTTCTTTTGTCTGTTCTAACTCTCCCAACCCTCAATTTTAGTGGATGTACCCTGGTTCTGGTGTTATGTGAGAGTGCAAAGAGCATCTCTCTATCTACTATGTCCATCCCCTGCATAATTTTGTATGTCTCAATCATGTCCCCCCTCAGGCGTCTCTTTTCTAGGCTGAAGAGGCTCAAACGCCGTAGCCTTTCCTCATAAGGAAGGTGCCCCAGCCCAGCAATCATCTTAGTCGCTCTCTTTTGCACCTTTTCCATTGCCACTATGGCTTTTTTGAGATGTGGTGACCAGAACTGGTGACCACAATACTCCAGGTGTGGCCTTACCATCGATTTGTATAACAGCATTATAATATTAGCCATTTTGTTCTCAATACCTTTTCTAATGATCCCAAGCATAGAATTAGCCTTCTTTACTGCCACTGCACACTGAGTCGACACTTTCATCAACCTGTCCACCACCACCCCAAGATCTCTCTCCTGATCTGTCACAGACAGCTCAGAACCCATCAGCCTATATCTAAAGTTTTGATTTTTTGCCCCAATGTGCATGACCTTACACTTACTGACATTGAAGCGCATCTGCCATTTTGCTGCCCATTCTGCCAGTATGGAGAGATCCTTCTGGAGCTCCTCACAATCACTTCTGGTCTTCACCACTCGGAAAAGTTTGGTGTCGTCTGCAAACTTTGCAACCTCACTGCTCAACCCCTGTCTCCAGGCCATTTATGAAGAGGTTGAAAATCACCGGTCCCAGGACAGATCCTTGGGGCACACAGCTTTTCACCTCTCTTCATTGTGAAAATTGCCCATTGACACCCACTCTCTGTTTCCTGGCCTTCAACCAGTTCTCAATCCATGAGAGGACCTGTCCTCTAATTCCCTGACTATTTTTCAGTAGCCTTTGGTGAGGGACCATGTCGAACGCCTTCTGAGAGTCCAGATATACAATGCCTATGGGTTCTTCCACATCCACGTGCCTGTTGACCTTTTCAAAGAATTCTAAAAGGTTCGTGAGGCAAGTCTTACCCTTACAGAAGCCATGCTGATTCTCCCTCAGCAAGGCCTGTTCGTCTGTGTGTTTTGAGATTCTTTGATGAGGCATTCCACCATCTTACCCGGTATAGATGTTAGGCTGACCGGCCTAGAGTTTCCCAGGTCCCCCCTCTTTCCCTTTTTAAAGATCAGCGTGACATTTGCTATCCTCCAATCTTCTGGCACCGTGGCCGTTTTGAGGGACAAGTTACATATTTTAGTCAAGAGATCAGCAACTTGATTCTTCAATTGCTCAATAACTCTTGGGTGGATGCCATCAGGGCCCGGTGACTTATTGATCTTTAATTTATCAACGAGGTCTGAAACACCTTCTCTTTTAACCTCTATCTGACTTAATTCCTTGGTCAGGAGGGGGTCAGGAGGGGGTCAGGAGGGGCCATTTGGGCAGCGGTATCTGCCTGAGGTCAATAAGATGAGTCATAAGATCTAGTTTCATGTTACGCAATGGCAATATAGGACAAAGCATTACGTCAAAAATGTGTTCCTCTTGGAATGTGTTCCTCTTGGTCAGGAGGGGCTGTTCAGGCAGCGGTATCTGCCTGAGGTCAATAAGATAACATAAGATCTAGTTTCATGTTACGCAATGGCAATATAGGGCAAAGCATTCAGTCAAAAATGTGTTCCTCTTGGAAATACAGGACGTAAACATAGGCCAGAGACTCCCTTTGGAACAAATAACCATATCCTTACACACAACACCAGCATTCTCCAACAGCTTTTAACTCTACTATATGACACAAATCATAGCATTTCCTCTTTCCGCCAAGAAAAGCGAACTGTCACGCATTCCATGAATCAAAATGATTTCACATACCAAAAGGTAGCTTGGTCTCCATGTGCTTGGCCAGTGCACCCACTATAGAATCTGCTATTGGAACAGGTTCATCTCCAAGTAATCCCAACCTGAAAATTATTATTATTATTAACAGTATTTATTGTTAATTCAATACTGAAAAGTACAGACAGACAAAAAGACACTAAATCACAATGCCAGCCAGTAAGTCTGTGAATGAAAGCTTCAGATGATGACAGAATGCAAAGTATGTGCAGTATTCCTTCTGCAATGCCTCTCTTTTGCTCCAAAAACGTACTGTTATTCTTGCTGTTCCAGGGGAAATCAGAAAGTTTGGTGGAGTAAACTAGAAAAGAATGTTGGATCCAACTTAGAAAATGCAACATGTCCTTCAGCTATATTTACTTGGCTTAGACAGGTTCTGGACAACTCTCAAAGCAAGTCTTGGGACACAGGTTTCCATCCCATGTCATGCATTAGGGATTTTTTTTTTCCCTCTCAGAACCTTAGAATAAAGTAGATAAAGTGCTCCGTGCACCATGCCCTTCCCTCACACAGCCTTCCATAGAAAGCAGGACTTTTAGCACAACTTGAGCCCTACTGCTTCTTTTCCCCTTCATGGATTTCACATGTACAGTGGACCCTCAATATGCATGGGGGGGGATCTGTTCCAAGACACCTTGCCCATGGATACCAAATTCCATGGATAGTGAAATCTGCAGGAGGGGGCACTTCTGCACAAATCAGAAGTGCCTTTCAGAAGCATCTGTAGGCCTTCTAAGGTGAGGGGAGGCTGAACTCAACCTTCCCATGCCTCAGAAGACCTCCTGGACTCAACTGGAAGGTACTGCTGGTCACTTCTGGGAGGTCTCCGAGACCCTCCAGCTACAGGTACGGCATCCACAAATATTAAAATCCGTGGATGCTGAGCCCAGAGATAAAGATGGCCCATCCTTAACTATATAAATATATTTTGTCCACCTTCATCTTGTGATCCCTTTTCTCTCCCTCTCTCCCATCTCTGGGGCCATTCCCAGGCCAGTCTGTATGGAGCGGAAACCTGCTTGGAGTGGGTTCGCATTCCCTCGGAGTGGGGACCTACTTTTTGCTTATGTTTTTCAGTAAAGTGCAATGCACACTGACAAAACCATATCATTAGCAAAAAATTAGATTAAGGACTACTTATTTACTGCATGTCAGCTAGCCTAGATTAATGTCACTGACCAGCAGGCAAAACTTGCTCCGAATACCACAGTTCACTCCAACACAAGTTATTAAGAAATGAAATCAAGGAGTGGGCATAGTTGAGTGGTAGAGCACCAAACACTGCATGTAAAAGGTTTCAGGTTTAATCCCTGGTATCTGCAGGTAGAGCTGGAAAAGATCCCTGCCTGAAATCCTGGAGAACCACTGCGCACCAGTGTAGACAATACTGATCTAGACGGACCCTCAATCTGATTCAGTGTAAGGCAACTTCATGTATTAAATGGACTGGTAGAATGAACAGTTATTCCTAGCATGCATATGAACAGTCCCGTTTCGCTTCATAAATGGAAGAGAGGACTTAATGGAATGTGGGCGGGGGAATGACTCCTACCACTCTACTGCTTCCAGCTGTCCTTTATCCTTGTCCAATTTATTGTAGATAGCATCTCGGAGATAGTCAGATTCAGCCGATGGCTTAAGTCCAAGATGTTGGCACATTAGCTCTTTCTAGGTATAAAAAAATTAACACACCACTTCACCTCATGAAAGACAGAGAACACTTAAACCACAGGAACATGGCAAGTAACAAAGCATTTATTATTATTATTATTATTAATATTATTAATATTAATATTATTATTAATAATAATAATAAACAACTTTATTTATACCCCGCCCTTCTCCCTAAAGGGACCCAGGGCGGCTTACAACATGTTAAAAACAGATTAAAACATAATTTAACAAGCAGATAAAAACATATTAAAAACACATTAACAGATACCATAAAACAGTAGTCAGATAAAAAGTCAGATAAAAAGAGCATAAAGCAGCAGATCGTAGTGGAATCAGGCCTGTAAAAAATACTAAAAGATGTAAAAAAGATGTTAAAAAGGCCATGAACTCAGAGAGCTTGTTTAAACAGCAGGGTCTTCAGGCCTCGTCGAAAAGTCTCAAGAGAGGGAGCCATTCTCAAGTCAAGGGGAAGGGAGTTCCATAACGTTGGTGCCACTACTGAGAAGGCCCTATTTCTTGCCGCCGCCCCACGTACCTCCTTAGGCGGCGGCACTTGTAGGAAAACAATGACAGAAACTAGAGTGGCCAACAATTCTGAACTGATACAAGTAGCACAAACTCCTCAGACCTGAGAATATCAGAGTGCAGTGGACCCTCCAAACCTGTGGTTCCCATAGCCATAAATTTAAACATCTGCGAATACAGAGGGTTCACAGGGGTGCCTCCAGAGATTCCCTGCAATCACTTACCTGGAGACTCCAGAGGGTCGTGCTGGGCCAGCAACCCTATTGGCCTCCATGGGCCTCAAAACGGCCCACAGAAGCTACTTCTGGTTTTTGGAATCAACCCAATTTGACTGGAAGTAGCTTCTGAAGGCTTCTGCGGGCCATTCTGAGGCCCATGGAGGGCAAGAGAGTGGGTCGCTGGCCTGGCACAACCCCAGGAGAGCCTGCAGAGGCTCCAGGTAAGCAATTGTGCAAGCTTTGGGAGTAAACCCCAGGATCCATGGAATTCCTTATCCTTGGGAGGATCTGAACCAAACTACCACAGATAAGGAGCACCCACTGTACACATACGCATGTTGTCCCTTAAGGAGGACATATGAAGGACATATGTGCAGTTGGGTCAAGCACTATCTATTTACTGCAGGTTGCTTCAGACTGAGTATGGTGCAGTTGGCAACTGACCAGCCATGTCTACACTGGAAACAGACAACCATGGTTGCTGGGGCCCTTTGAGCGAAGCCCTGCACCAGGTCCTGCATAATGTCTCCCCTGCCCGCCCCAGTGGTGGTTTGAGCCACTATACCAATGATTTAAAGGCTGTCGAGTGGACCTTCAACCTGGCTGAATCACAAAGCCTGAAGTAACTCTTAATTCAGCCACGGTACTTGGGTTGTCACAAACATTTGTCCTTGGGCCATTCTTGGCCATCTCTCATGCTTCCTTCATCCTCTCTGTCTGGAACAAACTGGACTGCATAAACAAGGAGAGTTAGTTTCTCTGCTGATTGAGGCAATAGCAAAAGTCAGCAACAGAAGCTTTGCATATGTTCCCCTCCCCCCAGATTTAAAACAAGTTAATTTAAAAGTAAGTAAGTAAGGGCACAATCCTAACCCCTTATGTCAGTGGCTGGAAAGCACTGACATGGGGGCAATGCAGTTTTGAGGTAAGGGAACAAACATTCCCTTACTTTGAGGAGGTCTCCGCGAGTGACACCCAACTGCAGGATGCAGCACATGTCCCATTGGTACCGCTATGCCAGTACTGGAAAGCACTGACATAAAGGGTTAGGATTGCGCCCCAAGAAAAAGGATAATCCATGAGGTTGGCAAACAAGCAAAACAGCAGCCCATGGACTGTGGGAAAAAGACCCAGACAGACAAAGCTGGGTAGCCCACTGCTGCATCAACACAAGAGTCAATAATTATAGATATCTAATTAAATCTGCCACATAAACCCTCCTTTTTGAAGAACCACACTCACCCAGTTTATAGATGGTGCTGTAGCACTGAGAATAGGACATGGTTCTGGATTTATGAGTCCCAGCTTCACAAAGCCACCAACGGCTTTCATAAAACCCTGCAGGAATAGAAGCAAGGGATTAGAAAGCATCACAAAATACAAGAGTGAATATCTGTCAAACAAGCCACCAGGTCATAAGAATATTGCGAATCTGCCACCATGGCTTCTACGCTATCCTAGCCTCTGCTCTTCAGTGCTATATGCTCAAATCAGTATCACTTAACAGGAGGCAGAAGGTTACCAGAAATGAGATTGCAAAGAGTTTTGCACTCCTGCATAGGAAAAAAAACAAAAACATACAGTGCAATCCTAAGCATGTTGACTCAGATGTCAGCCCCACTGAGTTCAGTGGAGTGTACTCTCAGGTAAAAAGAACATTCAAGTGATGTTAAGAACTAGTGACATTGGTCTATCTAACCCAGAACTGTCTACACTAATGGTTCCCACTGTATGTGTTGCAGTGCTCTGGGACATCACAAGGCACTCCCTAAGAAAATGGGGAAGCCCCAACACTTAGCATAGAACCCACAGGTGGTGTGAGTCTAAAATAGCAGTAAGGAGACTTGACACAGCAGGCATAGCTGTTACAAGTAAAAATTGTGGACTTGAAGCCCACCTGCCCACTTTGACCCCCTTAGGGCTATTTTTAGGATCCATGCAGCCTCTGAACCTGGAAGTAAGTGACTGGTGTCACTGGTGCATAATGCTTTTCGCATTACCATGATTTACTGCTGAGTTTGGGCAGCACAAAGTGCATTGTGAACTCAGTTACTTTGGGAAATACTGATCTACACTGATGGAGAACTGTCTGCCAAGGCCTCAGGCAGTGATCTTTCCCAGCCCTATGACCAAAGACCTTTTCACCTGGATTTGCCCAAAACAGTGTCTGAACCCTTGTTCAGTGTCTGGATTTGCCCAAAACAGTGTCTGAACCCTTGCACAAATGGTTGGCAACCTTCAGTCTCGAAAGACTATGGTATAAGCCTACAGCACCCAGTATCCCCAGGCAGTCTCCCATCCAAGTACTAACCAGGGCTGACCCTGCTTAGCTTCTGAGATCAGACAAGATTGGGCATGTGCAGGGTAGCAGTTGCTGCAAAGGATGTGTTTTATCACTAAAAAGTGGGACCTCCCAGTAAGAACAGGGTAGAAAGGCAGATTTGAGACACAAGCAAACGAAAGTCCTCATAGTTTCCCGTTTCTACCATTGATAATAGATAGCCAAATTTTTTTGAGTATGTTTTATATAGCCTTTTAATCAATTATTTCCAATTTAATTTACAAAAGAAACAAATCAACGAAACAAAAACAGCAGATTGACAGCTCAATTCTATCCTGGGCCTACAGCACCAGATCTTGCAACCCACTGCCGTAAGGGCAAGAAAGGTGCAATGTTATCAGTCACTCCAGAGTTGCCAACACAAACATGGTTTGCCATGCCTTCTACAGAATCAGAAGTACCTACCCTGTATCGTAAAGTTCCTCTTAAGAGAGTGTGAGCCGACTGAATACCATATGGCTCAGCATATTTTGTACTGTCCCTGTTTGGAAAACCTTCCAAATTTAATCCTGGGAAAAAATCCATGACAGCAACAGAATCAAGCAAAGCTCCTCCGGCTGGAATATTAATAATCTAAGGATTGTAGAGAAACAACAATCATGTAAGTGTATTATGCTTTCACAGTGGGGTTGTCAAATCACCAAGCCTTTAGACATCTTTATCTCCCATGAACTGCAACAATTTTGCTTTCTGTTTCAGGAAAAGTGTCAACAACCCCTGAATTCTCTCTGGGATCTATTTAAGTCCCGGGTTGTTCCTTCCTGCCACCTCTACAGAGCAGCAAAAAGTTTGAAAAAGCTGACGGATCTCCAACTTTAGTTTCCCAAGACTACACAGCTTGCCATAAATGCACAACCAATTCCTGCATCTCCAACACAAAGCCATTTTATTGTACTTAACTTCTGCAATATGTTTACAATTTTTTACACTTAGCAACAAGATGTCTGGTTCTGATCTATTCTAGATCACGATGATCGTAAACCAAAATTCCCAAGTGTTCACAATGAAGCAAGAGTCAGAATCACAGCTTGAAAGCTCTATTTTCCAATCATAAGAATTTTGGGAGGTTTATTTCACTAAGGGTGCAATCCTAACCTGCACTGGAACAGGCAAGCCAGGAGGCTTGTGCCGTATCCAGCGCAGGACTGTGGTCAGAAGCGGCTCAGCCAGAGGCAAGGGGAAACTTTCCCCTTACCCCTGGGTAAAGGCTGCTGACCACAATGGGCCTCTTCGGACTTCAACCACCTCTGGAGGTGGCACAAGTCAGAGGAGAGCAGAGCGGCTTGAAGCCGCTCCGTTCTCCCCGGGAACGGGGGTCGGGATCTGGCATAACTGCCGGATCCCAGCCCTGCCTCCCGCTACCTGCCCAGCCCCAGGGCCACCCACTGCCCAGCCAGGAACGCCTCCCTCCCTCCTCCTCCTCCCCATCTCCCCCATGCCTACCTTTTCCACTTGTGTCAGCGCAGGTGGGCCGACACAAACGGCTGAGGGGAAGCCAGCATGGAGGCTTATGTCAAACGGTTTATGTCAGCCTCTGCAGGCCGGCGCTTCTCGGAGCGCCGGCCTGGTTTCCCCTTGAGGAGGCACAAACGTGCTTTACAGTACATTTGTGACCCCCTCTCAGGCCAGCCCAAGGGCCTTAGGATTGCACCCTAAAACTACAAGAAATCAAGTAATCTGGTAATCTCTCCCTAGATGAGGGAAGAGAATAGAGGGATTGGGTCCTGGAAAGGAGATAGAGGGAAAGTGTGCAAATCAGGGCCTGACCCAATCGTATTTGCACAGTGTCTAAGTAATGTAAGAAGGCTTAGATAAACTGAGGTCAAGAAAAAAGTATTGTAAACTCTATAAATCCTGAATAAATATGACCCAATATCCCATTTATGCAATTTTGCACATATACACAGATAACGTCACCTCTCCGTCTTTTAAATATGTGGCAGATTGAACTGTATTCAGGAGGACTCCCTGCGGGCTCCAGCTGAATTTATATCTGAAGGGATTGTCAGAATGTTCTGGAGCAGGCAGGCCACCACAGAAAGAGGTGTAGGATACCACCTGTAGTCGAAGAAAAACACCTTTTTAATTCATACAGAAGTACCTCAAATAGACTGAAGATAATTTAGTATGGTTTCACTCTGTAGGGCTGAATTATCTGCACAGTGAACCCTTATCCATGGGTTCGGCATATCGGGAGGGCCTGTGAGGGCCAACTGCGGATTTGATTATCTGTGGAAATCGGTATCCCCAGGGGGTCCTGGAATGGCTCCCCCATGGATACTGAGGGCCCAATGTATTTTTTAAATAGCTTTTGTCAGTCTGCAGTAAGAGTATTGGTAAATTTTCACATATCTTAAAATATCACTGAGCTCATGACTCCACTTAACAATAATACTATCCAGCACTTCTGGGTGTGCAAAACGTTCCACACATATTATCTTGATGTTGGCCAGACAGTAACCTTGCAAAGCAAACAAGTGTTATCATTCCCACACTGCAGCTGGAGAGCTGAGACTGAGAGGATGCAACTTGCTTAAGACTACCAAGGGCATGAATGGCAAACTCATTTCATACAGTGGGCGGAGTAGCATTCATGGCACCTGCAGAGGAACGGAAGTGACATCATTAAGCACACGACGGCCAGAGATAGGCACTTTGTTTTCATGTAGAAGCTCATTAGCTACAAATGACTAAATAGAAAATATGCAAATCTTGTTCATATTTTCAAGATATGAGAGAGCCCAATTATCACACAAGTCGCCTTTTCAGCAAGGCCGCTTCTGCCGAGACTTCACTTTGCACCTCAGCCGCTGGGAGGTGGTCTACAAAGTGACACCTTGGCAGAAGCTGTGCTGTTGAGAGGGCGGCCCAACTAGACTCTCCCAAAGCTTCAGTAACATCCCTCTCTCACTCCTCTTGGTCTCCCCCTTGCCCTGTAGCATTCGTTGTCATCTGAGGCCTCCTTCCACCTCTCCCTTTCACAGCCTCAGCAGAAGCAGCACTGCTGAAAGGGCTGCTCTGGGAGAGCCCAATTATCACTGGAATTGGATAAACAGTTTCCAGGAGCCACATCGGGGCTGGAGGCCTTATGTTTGACACCCCTGACCTACAGAACCTACAGCAGAGGCGAGATTCAAATTAGGGGGAAGTTCTGATATGCAGTTCAAACTCTTAGCCCCTATGCCATACCAGCCTGTCCTAGGGCTAACAGCAAAAAGATCTGAGAACCATGAATTTTGCAGGGTATATGTATACAAGCCAAAAAGCAACAGAGGTCTTACATTTGGAATTCCAGAGATAAGAACCCCACTGATTCCAAATCAGCTCAAGTTAAACGAGACTAACAGCCCAATCCCAGAGTGCCCTTGCGCCACCAGAAGCAACATTCCAAAGGCATAAGCTGCTTTACGGAAGTCATGAATACAAGCCACTATCAGAAGCATCTGGGCCACTGTTGTAAGCAGCAGTAACCCACCAGTGAATCTGTCGTGGCCCATGGCACCAGTAAGTCAGCACAAGGGGTGGGAAGGGGTTAAAAGGAGGAGACCAGGGTTGAACAGGGGATGTGGAACAAGGGTTGAAAAGCAGCAGTATCCATGACAGCACCACCACCAATATCCTATTCATCCACTTGGAGTTGTGCCAGGTAACACATAACCATCACGACTAGCAGTCATTAACAGGCTTGCCCACCACAAATTTACTGAACCTGTTTTTCAGGGTCTCTCAGCCAGTGGACATTACCATAAGCAGGGGGATAGGGGAAGAGATAATACAATAAGACTATTTTGGAGGGGAATCTTTCACCAGATTTTTTGGGTCTTACCGTAGCGCCCACTTCTTTCGCTTTATCAATACACTCCATTGCCAGCATATGATCAAGACCAGGATCCAAGCCTACTTCACTGATCACAGTAATGCCAGCAGCCTCTACACTAAAATAAAAGACAATGTCAGTTCAAAACAAAAAAAGCCATAATGAGGCCTCTAAGTACTAGCAAAACCACGCATTAATTTGCTGATTCTCAAGCTACACCTCCACATGGATAAAGGGCCACACCCAACCTATTATATTTCAATGTCCCTTTACAAGGCAAGCATCCTTGCAATAGAGCAGTGATTCCCAAGCTTTGCCTAAAGGTAAAGGAACCTGTAAGGGGTTGGGGGAAGTTGTCACAGTGACGGCGATAACAGAACTTCTGGGTTTGAAGCACCACCAACGAAGTGTATTTGGGACTTACCCGTGTTCGGCATCAGCGCAAACCCAGAAGTACTGTCGCTACCGTCACACAGAGCTACCAGTCCCCTTAAGGGGTAAAATGTTGTTTTCCACTGCCCCAGAGGGTCATGATCCCTGGGTTGGGAAACACTGCAACAGAGTAAAAATGGATGGACTATATTTGTTCCATTCAGAGTTCTAGACTGGAGGATTCTAAATTGGCTTCCACTTCTCATTTCACCCCATACTGCAGTAAAGCTTAAACCAGGTTGTCTCCCGCTAAGATTTTTACCTAGATCCATGTATTTTGCCTGCCAATGGTCTGCTATCAGGCTATGATCCATGTTTGCAGGGGTGGTCACATGTCCCAAGGGTAGAATAGACAGATTACTGGGGATGGAATCATCTCTGAGATGATAGTTTCATCATGTGAGTTTGGACTCCAAGGCAAGAGGTATACACGAGACAGCGTGACAACATGTCCTAATGGGGTATGCTAGGCTATAAAAAGGAACACTTTTTATTCTCAGAGAACACTTCTCTTCTCAGACCTACCTTTCCTGTAGCTCTCTCATGGCAGGCGTCAAGTAGCTGGCAGTTACTAAGTTCACCTTTCTGTCAATGCATTTCTTAGCAACCAAAGGATGGAATGAATAAGGCAGCAAGCTAGAGAGACAAATGAGGAAATATAGACATTAGAAAATTATGTACTAGCTTAACTTCTCTTTCCTTGCCTCCTTTGGGCGAGGGAAGTGTCTTTCTTCCCAAAGAGGAAGTTATTAAAGTTAGAACTCAGTTAAAAAGATCTCAGTAGTACAGCTAGAAAAGACCTCTGGGAGACCTTGTCACTGCCTCTATCCATGAGTATAGATACTAAAGGGATCAACTGTTTCAATGGCTCAATACAGTGGGCCCTCAGTATCCACAGGGGATCCATTCCAGGACCACCTGCAGATAATTAAATCTGTGAGAGGTCCACTCATCACCACAATTAATAATAATAATAATAATAATGATAATGATAATACAGGTATTTATATACCGCCTTTTCTCCTCAGACTTTAATTCAAGGCGGTTTACATAGGCAGGCTGTTCTAAATCCCCATAGGGATTTTCACAATTGAAGAAAGGTTCTATCTTTCAAGAACCACAACATTTCAGATGGATCTTTTTGCTGATCTGGTATCACATTCTGGCCTCCAGTTTCCTCCCACGCAGGCTGAGAAGCAGCTCCTTCATCTCTAACTTGAGGGGCGGCCAAGACGCTTACAGGTAGAATAACTTGGCTTGGCTTGTCAGCTGCTTCAAGGTCTCGCCATTTGTGGTGCCGGTGGCCTTGAACTGGTGACCTTCGGATGTTATTTTCACGCAAACGGAGGCTCTACCCTCTGGACCAGACCTCCTGCCCACACTAGATGGCCACACCCAGCCATCTGGAGGTCATGTGTGGCCTCCTGGCCTCCTCAGAAGTCTCCCAGGCATGAGTGGAAGGCATATCAGTGCCTTCCTGTCATGCCCAGGAGGCCATGCAAGGCCCTCCAGTCATGGGCTCCGCATCCACGGATACCAAGCCCACGGAAAAGGAGGTTCACTATAACCTTCTCCAACCCTGCAAATCTGCACAAGTTCCAGACTTTCTGTCCAGTTCCACACTGACCAGCTAACTTAGCAGGAAAACCATTATGGTACAGTGGATGTAGGACTGGACTTCATGAAGCTTACAGTGTGAACTTGAGAAAGACACTGCTGCCCAGTCTAAATTATCCCAGGAGATTTTTGCAGGGATAAAACAGGGGATGTTTCACCTGCCATGGAGCACACAGCCAACATGGAATGCTTGTGATGCATTGAAAGCTTGCAATGTCCCACCATCACCACTAGGTGCCATTCAGTAAAATGACCAAGAACTATACGAGGCCAAACTGCTTCTACCATTTGTAGTTTCCAAAGTATCTACTACACGATCATCCAAACACTGACCTGATAACAAGGTCATGTTTCTTCACCAACAAAGATAACTTCTCCTCGTCTTCTGTGACATCCACAACAACAGGAACAACATTGTTGTATTTCTTAGTCAGCTGCTCCAGCTGCTTCTTCATAACGGATGCTGTAGTAGTGCAAGAATATAAGCTGAAATAGGCACACAGGAACTCACCTGTTCCGCCCTTTCTAAGCAACTAAAGGCCCAATCCTATCTAACTTTCCAATATCAACGCAGCTGCAATGCATCCCCAAGGAAAAGGAACAAGCATTCCCTTACTTTGAGGAGGACTCCCTGACTGCCCCACCACCACAGGACACAGCACACACCCCATTAGGACAGTTGCATCAGTTGGATAGGATAGGGCCCTAAGCGTTTTGTGTGCCAGCTTTAACACAACTCAGGTCAAAGTATCATGAGGCCTCCCCTGTATGCCACAACTTGCTTTGTATGTATCTTGTCAACTATACACAGGCTGTATACTTGTGTCTCTCTCTTTTCCTCAAGTGACTTTGAAGTCTATAATAAAGATGAAGGATAAACCTTTTAACTAACATACAACAAAGTGGTTGAGTTAGCACCAACAAGGTAGAGAAATTTACTCATTGTGGGTAAATGCAAAAGTCTCCCATATGTGCAAACACAAAAATCCACCCAACATGAAAATGACACCAAATTTAAGACAGATTTACACAGCACATTTACCTGGAAGAGCAAAAACCATCCATATTATGTTGCTGAAATACAAATCAAGGAACTGAAAATTGCATTGTTGAATTCTTGTAAATTACCTTCTTCGTGGAGGAAAAACCAGACAGAAAAAGACACGCTTTCTTTCAAACCACCTCAGTTACACAATAACTACACTGATCAAACCACAAAATATAGAAAGTATGGACCAAAAAATCCTTTCAGGGGAAATCAGACTGCTACATAGGAATAACTTGCAAATAGGTTAGACAAGAGTCACAAGTTAGGAGTCACGTAAAGGCAAAATCAGGGCAAATAACCAACTACATTATGCAGAAAACATGGACTTATCAGCCTCTCAGACATCCTTGCTTGTCTAGCTATTGTTTTAAAAACTGGAGAAATATTTTTTTTAAAAACCACACACTACCACAACAAATCCAAAAACCTTACCAAAAGGGCAAGGATTAACCCCACATCTGTTTTTTTTATTTATTTGTTTTAGAAAAAGACAGTATACAATTCTCCCCTATTTAAAACAATAAATCCACATAGGTTGGCAACCTTCAGTCTCGAAAGACTATGGTATAAGCCTACAGCACCCGGTATTCCCAGGCGGTCTCCCATCCAAGTACTAACCAGGCCTGACCCTGCTTAGCTTCCGAGATCAGACGAGATCGGGCATGTGCAGGGTCACAGTTGCATGCCACATAAATCCACATAATTCATTTTAAAATGTTGCTGGATAGGGATGGAGGAAAAGGGAGGCTCCAAAAGGAAGCAGAAAGAGGCAGGATGTCACCGAATGGACACATCCTCCACCTTGCTTGTTGAAACCATATAAAGTAGCCAGAAAATGTGTGTCCTTTGAAAAGAGGACACAAATGCACAAAGCAAGTGACAGGACTGCATGAATAAGTTTTGTCAAAATAAATGTGACAGAGCTACGTGATGCTCAGCTAGAACTAAGCTAACCCATGCAGGCAAAACAGTACCTGTTCTAGGATAAAGGCTCAACGTAGAAACTGTTAGGGGGGGAAAAAAATCAAGAGGATCAACAAATGAAAGATGCACTAGGCCTTCAAAATTCTAAGCCATTCACTCCAAGCATCTCCATCACAAGAAGAACAGAGGTGTAAACATCATGGCACCCAGATCTTGTGTGGTTGCCAATAAACTTTGGTAGACCTTGCATTAGAACCCTGATACTTAACCATCATTTCAAAAAGAAACACTACCGTTCTGGATTCTTATGATCACAGAGGTTTTGTGGGAATGACAACGGTGTGTCTGAAAAGCTTAAAAATCAAAAGGCAAAAGTGGGAGGCAGAGAGGAAAGAAATTTGCCTCAAATATCCCTGGGCATTGAAGTTCTTTCACTTTCCATACATTGCTTTGAACTTGGTTGTGGATTTTCCAGGTCTTACTTGGGTATTATCTGGGCAATATAAATACTGAGATTCGAGGGCACAGATGAATAGAAATCTGCATCCACAAATCTCATTAGAAGTGGGCCCCTGTATCCGTAGATCTGGTATCTGTGAATTCAGATATCTGCAGATCTAGGAGGAGTGGGCACACACCCCTGCTTGCCCTTTATTTAAATGCTTATTCCAGCAGCAATGTTCTTCCTTTACAGGGTCACTACAGGCCAGTGCTTTTCAACCTTTTACGTCTCAGGGCATGCTGACAAAGTACTAAAATTGTCAAGGCACACTATTGGTTTTGATACAATTGACAAGGTACACCATGCTGCTGGTGGGGGGCTTACATCGCCCAATGGCCCTTCCCAAGCTCCTGTGGCACACTTGTAGACCATTCATGGCACACCAGTGTGCTACAGCACAGACGTTGAAAATGGCTGCTACAAGCAATCAAACTTACAGCGACGCACATGATGTCTCCCAGCAGCCTGAAAAAGCTACATCAAGTTTAACAGGAAGTGGTTAACTTCTGTTTCCTGCTAACTTTGATGTAGTCTTTTCAAGCTTTCAGGCTGCCAAGAAGCAACCTGCATGTCACTATAAGCTTGTATGCTTATGGCATCCTTCAGTCTTGGAAGACTATGGTGTCACGCTCTGAATGGTGGTTCTGGAACAGAGTGTCCTCTCCAGTGCGCGAAGCCTGGGTAAAGTAGGTATGGAGGATAAGCTGTTACCCATGCAGCAAATCCCCCCTCTCTACGTCGCTGAAATGGTCCAATGGAAAGGCAGAGGCCAATACGGTTGGTTCCAGCGGCGTCGCAGGAGTTGCCAGAATGTGACTGTGTTCAGCCACGAACTGCCTCAGGGACTCCGGCTCCGGATTTTGCCTCGAGGTTGACTCCTGAAGCCTTTTCCATAACTGGATGTAGCCACAAGGCAGTGGAGGTTTGGGATCAGAGTTTTCCTTCTCTCAGATGAGCTGCCTTCCCAGGCTGATGAGTCCCATCTACCCGGTGGCTGTTTAGTCGCCTCTTACGACAAGTACAGCCGAACTGAGGGCCTATTCTTATCCCCAGCCCCCAGGGGAACTGTATGTATAAGCATACATAAGATGTATGCTTATAGTGACCCTGTAAAGGAAGAACATTTAGACTGGGGTAAACATTTAAATAAAACTAATGGGCTCACAGGGGGCATGGAGACAGGGCTCCCCTATTTGTGTTCCCTTATCCATGGTGGGGCTCCCTGAAATAAATCCCCTGAGGATATGGGAGCATACGAATATTCTTCATAAAATACAAGTTCAGGATCTGGAAAGCCCACACTCAAGTTCATAGAAACATACGCAAAGAAAAAGAAGCACAACAAGGCTTAGAAGCAAATACTGTAGTACTACACAATGTGTTAAAAATATGGATGAGGGTGATTAATACTTATATACAATTTTTCCACAAAAAAGTAGTTCACAAAGCAGTTTACAAAGAAAATAAATTGATTCTGAAAACATACGTCATTTACTTCTATCTCCAGAAAATAGCTCAAACATGTACACATTGACTTCAAGACACACAGAAGATTTTAAAAAAAGAAGTCCATGGAAGGCACATGCATATTTTTCTGCTTTTACCAACTTTTTGGGACATAGCTCAAAAATTCATATCTGAACTCTGGCTATAAATCACAAGGAACAGAAATATCACAATACAGAGGAGTACAATCTGGCTCACAGCAAAAGCATAGAAAAGCTCTGCAGACACAAGGCATTATTTCTTCGAGTTAAGTTGCTTGGCTATTCTAGGGTTATATTCTCTCTTACAAACCTGCTGTTATTTCAATGCTGGGATCTCTAGTTAGATATTCTATCACCGGCCCAGAGACATACCCAGATCCAAGTAACAAGACCTTCTTCTTCTTATTCATGGCTAACGACTGAGCGTGCTCCCTAGAAGAGACAAAATTTAACAGAAAGAATACATGAACAAGCTCAAAAACTCTCCTTTAGTAAGATAGCTTTCACCTCATTGTTCAAAAACTCCCCCAACAGCAGTCAACACTACTTCAACCTTTAAATCTAGTCCAAGATGTTAAAATGGCACTAATATTATTTCATCAGGAAACAGGACATTCTAAAGGTGAACCAGCAAGAATCTTCCAGCCAGATGAATCAACATCCATCCATTCAGGGCTGGCCCATCTATGAGGCCAACTGAAGCAATAGTATCAGATAGCAGAGTAGATTGTTGGGGGGTGCCCGTCTCTGTCCACCCTGCCTCTGGTGGTGTTTCGCTTCAGACAACCACTTCCACTTCTTGGACTTGAAGAAGTGATTGGAGAGGAAGAGGAAATATGGGGGGGGGGAGAGAAGAATGCTGAGCTAAGTATTAGAGAGAAGGAAGAGCACCATCAGGTGAGGGCAGGCAGCGTTTCACATGCCACCTTAATCATCAGGACTAGAGCCAGCCTTGCAAACATCCTCACCTTCATCAAAAACATGCATTCCAAAAAAGAGGGAAAAGGCATCTTGGGGATTAACTGGAGCCAAAGTTGAAAAGGGCAGAGTCCTACAACCTGCTTTAGAAAACCCCACATAATACTGGAATGCATGAATAAATAAGGGAACAGGTATCACAATAGAACAGGTAACGCAAAATGCTAACAAGAATATTTCTGTTGCACTGGGCAACAATTGCACATCTGGATATGAGTGAGGCCCCCACAGACAAGCTTGTACATTTCTTTTTTGAAATACAGCTCCTCCACCAATGAACTTGGGAAGCACCAAAGATATAAACAGCAGTTCAGCAGGCTGCAGCAAAATTAACCCACAGACAAGATTTTTTGCAGGACAGGTGTAAAACATGTCATCACTTAGGCAGCTTTCTAAATACTCAGTAATCACAGCAGTACAACACTAGGTTAGGAACAATGCATCTTCAAACCAAACCAACTCAAAATAAGCCACAGTGCCTAGTTTGGAAGTGAACAACCTACTTCCCTGCTTATGTAAAAAAAAAAATAACAATAACTCTAACATTTGTGTTACCACTTAAACTGCTGGTGTTTTGTCATGCAATTTGGATACATTAATTTATAGCATACTTCATGCAAACAGCTGGGAGTCAGTTAGAAAAACAGTCTCCATAAACAGAGAACAAGAATGAAATAGAATACAAATCAATCCATTCACCCATCAGCCATCTATCGCTGACCTTCAGGACTTAGCACAATGAACAATAGTGCAATCCTATGCATAACCACTTGAAAATGTCTTGCTGTGTTCAAGGGAGCTTACTCTCAGGTAATTCTGTATAAAATAGCCTGTCAAAGCCTGATAATACTTTCAAAAGATGCTCAGGCTTTGACACATTTGCATTGTGAGAAAGTTGGACACCAGAGACACCTCTTTTTCAGCAGTAGCAGCAGTAAATTGTAAGGAAAGCTTTTGCTTTCACCTCATTGTTCAAAAACTCCCCCAACAGCAGCCAACACTACTTCAACCTTTAAACCTAGTCCAAGATGTTAAAATGGCTGTGAGAGGGAGGGCAACATTTAAGACAGCGATTTTCAACCAGTGTGCTGCAAAAGGTCCACAGGTGTGCCACAAGAGTTTGGAGCACAACAGTTGAAAATGGCTGAAAAACTCATCCAGATGATGTGGCTCTGTTTCTGTCTGTTCTTCTTCCTCTGTCAGCTGTTGAAACAGAGCTGCAGAACCCAGAAGAGTCTCCTGGAAGCCAGAAGTGACATTACAAGAGGTGAAGGCTACAGAGCTCAGTATGCTACACGAAGAAAGACAATTAAAATCACCATTCTAAAATGTGCAAGGCCTGTAGCTCTTTGGGCGACATCTTTACCAATACAAAGCATTCAGTTTGCATTTTACTGACAGCTATTTCTATTAGATAAAGACCAACAGCATTACAGAAAAGCAAAACGGTTCCAGTTCCCCAACAATGCCCAGGAAGTATACAAAACACTAAAATTGTTTACGTATAATAATTTACATAAAAAGCACATAAAAATTCTGCTCCCAAACAGCACTATTCTGTAGCCTGTACTGTAAAAATTAAGCCAGGGTGTATACAGTACATCCTTTCTTTTGCATAGTGTATTCTGCCCCTTCTAGTCATGGAGATGCTGGTCACTACAATCTTGCCAACAGAGCCTTGGAAATTCTTCGCAGCTTCCCTTTGACAAGGGAGGGTCTATAGCTCCCTGGCAAAGCATTTGCTTCACATGCAGAAGGTTTTGGGTTCAAACTATATCATCACCAGATAGGAAAGAGAAAAGTTCTCATCTGAAATGCCCCAAAACACTGATATGGATGGATCAATGGTCTGGTTCAGTAGATGGCAGCTTTCTATGTACCTATGGTATTTTACTAGGGTTGCATGAAAGATGAGAGCCCAGGATTCCCCAGAGTGTGCCCTATACAAGTATTTATTTCATGGCACCATCACAGAAAACATGTCCTTGCTTTTGCTTCTTCCTCTGCAAATCTGCTACACAGTGACAAGAAAACAGTGGACCACAAGGTTGCTCCTCCATCATCATTCTTCAAAAGCATCCTCCACAAAGCCACACACAGGACTGGTCACTGGGCAGGAACCCCTTTCCAAAGCCTGCATTAACTGCTAATAAAGATGAAAACAATCTACTTGTAGAATGGCATCTCCTTCCTCACTTCTTTCCCAGTTGCTGGAAATATGTGGTGAAAAGGTATTTCCCTGAGGAAGCACACAGTATATGCTTCCCAAAAACCCACAATGTGGACTACACAGATGTCCACATGTTAAAGTGAGAGCATAGTCTTTGCCATACAACACCACCTTTATTATTCCAACAAAGGGAATACCATTATGAGGAAAAGAACTAGCCGAACTACTTTTTGAGAACCTGTGACTACAGGACTTTCGAGACCCTGATCTCCTAGAATTCAGAAAATATACAGATAAAAGAAATCTGTTGAATGTGGAAGCATCATTCCACTCCAAAAAATTTTCCACAGACAACTGCCCACATTTGCCCCTCTTTCCCCCCCCATTATCACAAAGTGATTACATGCTTGCAACAGCAAGAATGATTACAGCTGTGCCACTGTGACATTTCATAGTGCAATGCCACAAGTGTCACAGAACAAGGCTGCAAAAAATCTACTCAAATTAAAACACATAAATAAGAAGCCAAGAGAACAAGAAAATGTGAGTCAGAGAAACTTGGAAACAAAGACAAAAAAAACAACAAAAGAAATCTATGTATTACCTGCTCTCCCTCAGTTTCTGGATATATTTATACTTATCAGTCAATGAACCATTGGATGCAATCACTGCCTATAAAGTATATGAAACACATCATTATTGTCCTTGCAGCTGACCTTGGCACACTGGAGTCAACAAGAGGGAAGAGAATCGGTTTGCAAGACTTACATCTCGAACTACAGGTGAGTAATTCTGGCTTTCAAGAGGTTCAGAGGCATCAGACAACAGCTGCAAAGATCAAGGATTTCAAGTCAGAGCACTGGGTTCCATGAAACATAGATAATTATCTTTCAGAACTTTAAAAACGTTTCATTAAAACAAAGTGGAAATTTCAACTCCTGATTCCAATAAAAGCTGTGTTGCAACCTTGAGAATCTGAAATTCCCTCGACCTTGAAATTGTCAATTAAATCCTTCTCCCTGGATTCACTACCCATCTAACATACATGTATGTAATTTGGGCTCAATTAATTGCCATCCTTTAGATCAGCCATTTTCAATCACTGTGCCATGGCACACTGGTGTGCCGTGAATGGTCCCCAGGTGTGCCGTGGGGGTTTGGTGGAGGGTCATTTATTAATAGGACCATTGGGGATATGAGCCCCCCACCAACAGAAAGGTGGGCCTTGCCAATTGTACAATAACTGATGGTGTGCCTTGACAATTTTAGTACCTTGTCAGTGTACCGTGAGACGACAAAGGTTGAAAATCACTGCTTTAGATAAAGATACAATACATGTGAAACAAGTATTTTGTGCCTCGAAACCTACACTGGGGTTCCCAAATGGCAAATTGAAAGCCAGCAGTTCTTCAACAGAGATTTTAGGGTAGGTTACCAAGCTGCTACCAGGAGGGCAATGGGCATGATTGCTGGAGGAGGTTGGGCTGATTCAGCCCTGCAGTTTTTATGGTTTCAAAGTAGGTTGATACAGCAACTGTTACCCTGCGCATGCCAGATGTCATCTGATCTCGGAAGCTAAGCAGGGTCAGGCCTGGTTAGTACTTGGATGGGAGACCGCCTGGGAATACCGGGCGCTGTAGGCTTATACCAGTCTTTCGAGACTGAAGGTTGCCAACCATCTCCCTATACCGAACACTATCTCCCGATCTCGTCTGATCTCGGAAGCTAAGCAGGGTCAGGCCTGGTCAGTACTGGGATGGGAGACCGCCTGGGAATCCTGGGTGCTGTAGGCTTATACCATAGTCTTTCAAGACTGAAGATTGCCAACCAAAGTAGGTTGAAAATATACAACCCAGCATATGCTTGTATATCTTTCATAGCATCCTGATTTGCAGAAATCAGTAGATAAAGATTTTCAAAGCACAGTGCGCTTAGCATTTACCAAGTCCCACACTCAAGCTACTGTTCAAGGTATAGAAACATGGGTCAGTGGCCAAACTGGAAAATCTATATTTTAGTTGCAACAGTAGCTACTGGGAGAGAGGAACAACCCTACTTTCCACTCTTTTGCTCATCTTTTCATCCATTCACAACCATTTTTTTTACAATTTGCTGTTATTATAGCATCAGCACCATTTTTTTCCCTTTAAAGCAGTGGTTCCCAAACTTACTATGGCCTTCCTTTGTGGTGATTTCTTCTTCCTGGCTCTCCCAGGCACTGCCATTTTGATTACACAAAATCATGTGCAATCCAAGATGGCATCACCCAGGAGAGCCAGGAAGAAAAGGCTGCCAGGGACATCCCATGGCGCCCAGTGTGGAACCACTATTTTAAAGGGTTTCTTCATTATGTGATCCTAGCCATTCACATACGTAGCATAATGTCAACATACAGACAGACAGTTGTGGCTATACAACAGTATCACTGAGGACAAACAAGAGACTTTGAAGGACAGGAATGCACCCCCATTGCTCAGATTACCTGATGAAATGCACACTGTAAAAAGCAATCATTCTTTGGGCAATACATTTTATGGGAAAGTGCCTAAAAGACATGTTTAAGAACATAAGAACAGCCCCACTGGATCAGGCCATAGGCCCATCTAGTCCAGCTTCCTGTATCTCACAGCGGCCCACCAAATGCCCCAGGGAGCACACCAGATAATAAGAGACCTCATCCTGGTGCATCTGGCATTCTGACATAGCCCATTTCTAAAATCAGGAGGTTGCACATACACATCATGGCTTGCAACCCATAATGGATTTTTCCTCCAGAAACTTGTCCAATCCCCTTTTAAAGGCATCCAGGCCAGATGCCATCACCACATCCTGTGGCAAGGAGTTCCACAGACCGACCACACGCTGAGTAAAGAAATATTTTCTTTTGTCTGTTCTAACTCTCCCAACACTCAATTTTAGCAGATGTCCCCTGGTTCTGGTGTTATGTGAGAGTGTAAAGAGCATCTTTCTATCCACTCTGTCCATTCCCGGCATAATTTTGTATGTCTCAATCATGTCTCACCTCAGGCGCCTCTTTTCTAGGCTGAAGAGGCCCAAACGCCATAGCCTTTCCTCATAAGGAAGGTGCCCCAGCCCAGTAATCATCTTAATCGCTCTCTTTTGCACCTTTTCCATTTCCACTATGTCTTTTCTGAGATGCAGCGACCAGAACTGGACACAATACTCCAGATGTGGCCTTACCATCGATGTGTACAACGGCATTATAATATTAGCCGTTTTGTTCTCAATACCCAAAGTTTGTTGTATGCAAACTTTGCCACCTCACTGCTCACCCCTGTCTCCAGGTCATTTATGAAGAGGTTGAAAAGCACTGGTCCCAGGACAGATCCTTGGGACACACCGCTTTTCACTTCTCTCCATTGTGAAAATTGCCCATTGACACCCACTCTCTGTTTCCTGGTCTTCAACCAGTTCTCAATCCATAAGAGGACCTGTCCTCTAATTCCCTGACTGTGGAGTAGACTTTCACATCATCAGCATTACATACTTAGACCTTTATTGGCATTAAAACAAGAGATAACAATAACAATAACAATCATCAGCATTTACTGAGCCACCTGATGAAAAGCACTGTGAAATATATAAATTTGGGGGAGGGGGGAATTCAACATGAGCAAGGCCATCCCACAAACAAACAGAGGTCACATAATCCAGTATGCATTCTGAACACATAGAATCAACACTGCAAAAGTTTTGTTTTTTGTTTTGCAACAATCAGCTATGTTTTACAGCAGATTTCCTACAGGTAAGACAGACCAGAAGCACAATACACAGATGCTAATGCACCCAAGTTAAACACAACCACTCTTACCATTTCTTCAATGTAAGGGAAAAGCATGTCTCCGAAACATTCTGTTGATTCTATAGGAAGCTGAGCTGGCAGGTTATCAATTGAACACATCAAAATCCCAGATCCCTCCACACTGGAAGAGAGAGTAATTTGATTCAATTTCATTAATACTTTGTGTGCTTCGACAGCCTTTGACTTTAATCAAAGATGAGCTCTTACCCCAAAGGCAAATTAAAAAGAGGTCTCACCTGTCATGAAAAATATGCTGATCAGCATCATACATGCAGAAGGGATTGTCAATGGTTGTGCATTCTGTCATAAATTCTATTGATCCTCCCGTGTCTGCTGAGATGTCACATATTGCAACAAGTCTGGAAAAGTTGCTTTTATAAAATATCCCATAGCAAAGAAACATTTTCAGTTTATAAAAACCCTGGAGCTATTCCTTCCATACAAGTTGTCAGCGGGGTCAGAGAAATCAGCAGCTGGGTAAGTCAGTTCACTAAGGGGCTTATTTACATTACAAACAAACTGCTCTTCTTAGGGAACTGTAGCTCTGTAATACAGGTAAAGAACTTCTATTTCTAACACAATCATCAGCACCCTCAAACTACAATTCCCATGATTCTTTGCACAAAAAGGTTTATTTAACCAACAGCTATCAAACCACAACCCGCAAGCCAGACGCAACAAGCTGGAAAAGCTGTCTGGGTACAGTGCTGTACTTTCTGTGCCTCACCGAGCCTCCTATCTTTCCAGCCGATCTCGGAAACTCACACTGGGCAGCTGCTTCTGCTGCCCTTTGCCTGGGGCAGTAGGCTCTGCATGCCAATTTCCAGGAGAAAGTGGCTACCCGGTGTGAGTTTCTGAGAAGATCAGCTGGAAAGACTGTAGGCTGCAGTGCGGAATGGAAAGCACCACACCTGGATGGTTTTTCCTGCATGCAGCAGTCAGCAATTTGGAGACCACTAGTCTACACTGAGAAATCAGGTCTGATGCACCCATGCAGCAGAATGAGGTGGTACAGTGTCAAAATGATAGAATGGACTATACCACTGCAAGAGAAAGAATCACATTTTCAAATGCCCTATATGGGGGGGGGGAACCCTGCAAATAGAAAATTGCACAGAAAAGGGAATGGACTAGGTTAGAACCTTTCTCCCTATTTTTCGATTTGCAAGGAGTTTTTTCAAGTGGAGAAACATCCAAAAGTGGTATTTCCCACCTACAGTCTAAAGTGAGGCAATTCATTTCTCCTATCTCAGCAGTCTCCTACATGTGTAGACCAAGCTTCTTGCTGCGTGGCACAGTCCTAGAATGAATTAAATCTAGAAAGAGTACACAAGCACTCATCGTACTTGATAAATGTACATGCATTCGTTCTGCAAGTTAGTGTATTATGTACATATTTTATGAACCCTAAAGGGAGCAACAGAGACAAATCCTTAACCTGAAGTCACAGCCATATATTAGCAGAGCTGATGCTCATTCTTAACAGAGAGTACAATTCTTACCCACCCACCCTCCCCAGATAAACTTGCATGGTCATTCTTACTTATGTGGTAATTCAGGGCAGCCTTCTGTAGCAGCAGCAGAAGGTCTGAGAGGAGTCAGAAGTCTCTGTGCATCCTGCCTGCTTAATAGACGTGGAGTATGCTGTTCCCAGTAGATTCCATTTATTACACAAGTTGCATAGGGTGCAATCTGTAAATACAGCCATGAATTCCTTTTTCTCTATAATTAGAAATGTCTTTATCTACAGCTGTACAATTAAAGAAGCAAACAAGGTGGGAAATGATGCAAAACTTTTGTGTATTTATTGTTACATTTGTCCATTCTGGAACTCAGGGCACAATCCTAACCCCTTATGTCAGTGCTTTCCAGCACTGGCATAGCAGTGCCAATGGGACATGTGCTGCATCCTGCAGTGGGGTGTCACTCACAGAGGCCTCCTCAAAGTAAGGGAATGTTTGTTCCCTTACCTCAGAGCTGCACTGCCCTTATGTCAGTGCTGGAAAGCACTGACATAAGGGGTTAGGATTGCACCCTCAGGGTGGTTTACAACCACCCCTAAAAACTTTGCGTAGTTTAAGCAAGATGGCTATACACATGCCCTCAGCCTGTACTCTGGGAGCTACAATATTTGCTGTGGATAGTGTGCCTTGCATTCATCTGCTTATAGGACATCAAGCACCTAGATAATAATCTGCTTAATTTAAAAAAAAAAAAAGCATTGTTCACCTAGGCTACACTAACAGGAAGAGGGCAAGATGGAACTGTAGTTCTAGCAGCCACACAATGGTCAAAATAAGAGGATTAAATGAGGTAGAACCAGCTCCTTAGAGCAAGCCATTAACTTGAATTCATTCACTGCAGAGGAAGGAGAAAGACTGGCTTCAGGAAAGAAGCGGAATCTTCTTTCCTGAAGATTCCAGGTATCTCCTGGCTCAGTGTTTACCAAATATTTTTGGACGAATAAATGCGCACGTGTAGCTCGGTTTTACTTTCCATAGGGCTTGATTCATCTTCCTAGTCAGTTTGTCAGTTTCACAGTCAGGACCCACCATCATTCAATTCAGGAGCCACAGTTTGGGAAACACTGTCCTAGCCCAAACCCTGATTAATCCAAATCATTCTTCAAAAGAACCTGCTTCCTAGTGGTCAGAGAGGGGCAGTATCCCACTGCCTGGACCACTGAATGGCAATAAGCAGGGATAACACAAGAACAAACTGGGCAATTCAGATCATTGAGGCTTGGGAAACTTTGGAGAAGATTCCTACTGAAACATCCGAAACATGTCAGAACACAACTGAAATGGTTAACTGTCATGCTCACATCAGTGTTAAAACGAGATGTGTAAAGTTCTGGATGCTTGTCATATTCCACCGGGTCATACACCCCATTGCTTTTCCTCACAAGGTGATGGTGACGACTCAGCACAGTCCCATACACTTTTCTGAGATCTGTGGAAGAGTACAGCAAATTAAAGAACAAAACCAAACACTGCGTCGCTTCTTAAAGCACATTGTAGCATTATCTAAATAGTACCTCCAGTTCGAGAGACCTCCTTTAACTCGTGGGGCTCGACAAACTCACAAGGGAGGGCGTTAAACATTTCTTGGGCACCCTGCAGATAAAAACATGATCTTGAGTTTAGTTAGATTTACCAAATAATAAAAGGCACTGGGCAGCCAGTCACAGAAACAACACTTCTGCTATGATAAAGCCCTGGCATCTGAAGGACAGTGTGGTATTAACAACTGAACGTTGAATTTAGACCAGAGGAATCTAGATTCAAATCCTTACGCAGTGGGTCCTTACGCAGGAGAGCTTTTCCAGGACCCCCTGCAGATACTGAACTCCACAGATAATGAGGAATTATCAGGCGTGCATGCTGCCAAACCAGAACTGCCTTTCAGAAGCATCCAGGAGGCCTTTTGAAACTCAAGGATGTGGTACACGACATCTCCACCACTCAGAAGACTTCCCAGACACAACTGGAAAGCACTTCTGGTTACATCTGAGAAGTCCTCTGAGACTCTCCAACCACAGGATCAGCATCCATGAACATTCAAAGGAGGATTCACTCAATGGAGGCTTGGCATCCACTAATTTGAATATCCACAGATGCTGAGCCCACGGCTGGAGAGCCTCAGAGGGCTGCATATGTCCCCCCCATGCCTCAGAAAGCCTTCTGGAGACAACTAAAAAGCAGTTCTAGTTTGCCAGCGCAAACCGAAAGTGCCTTCCAGTTTCAACCAAGAGACTTCTAAGAAAGCTGGAAGGCCACACGCAACCCCGGACCACCAGGCATGGCCCTAGGTAAGGAACTGCAATGCTATGCAGGTCCCCCCTTCGATTTCATTATTGGTGGAATTCAGTATCTGTAGAGGGGGTCCTGGAATGGACCCCCCCCCACGTATACCAAGGGTCCACTATATTCAACAAAATTGAAAGGGGCCCATAGAGTATTGAAAATATGTTATAGCCTGATGTGTATAACATTATACAATCCACTTAAAGAACTCCTTACCTTAGAGACATTACCGGTACCTGTAAACACAAACGTTATGGGTCCAATGGACTTGGGCATCAAGCCTAGTGAAATTTCATATCCAGCGTCCCGAACTGCCTGCACAGCCTGGCTGCTGTTTCTGTAGTTATGGGCCATCCCGATGTGCTAGAACCAGAGAAAGAATAATAATGTCAACAGGCTTTTGGGTAGACAGAGAACACCCTGCTAGCCATCTCGTATGTAGCCTTACCATGAAAGGAGTATGATGTCCCAGAGCAAGAAATCGCAATCCCATTCCATGTAAAATATTGATCATACCTAGGGCAGAATGACAGTTCACACAATTGTGAATTCTATAAAGAAGCAATCAGAGGAGAAGAAGCAATTCTATGAACAAGAAACACTGAAATTAAAAAGTAGCACAGAATCACAGCACTGCAAGGAACCCAAAGGTCACAAGGTTCAATTGCTTAGATGAGGTGGAACTGCCACCACCTGCCAAAGCATTCAAGCCAAAGCAATATGAAAGTCACTTCAAGCAGCAAATTTCAGAGAAGATCCCCATTTTCTTGTCTCCCCAACTCCATTGGTGCATGCCAATGAAAAAAATTAGCAAGAGAGGGGGTCATTTTAGTTTAGACATGAAAATGCCCAAATTGGCCCTGAATAGAACAAATAATTCCAGAAGACCCCAGTGACCAAGTCAAGCCACATGTTATAGAGGCAGGGAAAAGTGCTCTGCTTTACCCAAACTCATAGGCACACGACATAATTTTAAGTCTTTGAAAATAATAAATATGGAGTATTTACTCTAGATACCTGCAACACCAGCCCATTTTCCAAAGGCTACCACTCTCACTCCTCTGTGATCCACCATTTTCTCATAATCTATCAATCGAACTCCCTACAAATACAAACACAGTTTGTGTATCTGTATGTTCTAATACATGGCATTCATTTCAGCATATTAGGAAAAACAATTATACAGGTATGAATCTAAAGGATGCCTTCTGCTCTCTAGGAATGAGCCACTAAGGCTGCAGGCCTATACACCAGTGGTTCTTTAGAATGGGACCCACTTTTTAAGAATGAGAATCTGTCAGGACCCAGCAGAAGTGATGTCATGACCGGGAGTGACATCATCAAGCAGGAAAATTTTTAACAATCCTAGGCTGCAATCCTACCCACACTTACCCAGAAGTAAGTCCCATTTACTATCACTGTTAAAAGTATCTTCATATTAGCCTGTTAAAAGCATAGATCTGTGACATTTCCCCAAATGCAGTCACATACCTTGGTAGCATTAAGTCTAATATATTAAAAATAAAATATTGAAATGAATGGGGACCCACCTGACATTGACAGTGTTTGAGAAACACTGCTATACACACTTAACTGGGTGTAAGCCCCACTGAACTAAATGGGGACTACTCCTGAGTAGACATGCACTGAATTTCAGAGAGGACAAGGCCACACCCTACTTGTAAACACCCAAACATTCCTACCCCCTTTAGATTTGGAAAGCTCACTAGGAGCATGTCAGAGTAACCTTTCTACTGAATTATCTTCACAATTCAACCACCACTGTGGTAGAAATTCAGGCATACAGGTCACTGATGGAAGGATTATTGTGGTACCTAAGGAACTACCTAAGGAAGCACCTAAGTAATATCAGGCTTAAGGAAAATCAAAGTTGAGAAAAGGATGTGGTTTGACTAAAACAGTCTGTATAGAAGGCTTCCGCTGCCCAAACTGTCAGCCTCAGTCGTTGGCTTGGAAGGAATATTTTCGAGCCGGGTAGGAAGTTTTTTTTGTCATATGAATGGTTCATGGATGGCAGTTTCACAGCCTACCCCAGACTGGCGAGGGAGGGAAAGTATATTCAGTAGGTTTCATGCATTAAAAATTGGCCACGGTGTTTAATAAATTAGAAGTTCAACCCAACTGCAATCTGGTGTCTTTGCTGGGGAGTGTCAGTGTAAATAGAATGCTATATGCAGGGAGGTAGGAGCGAGATGCAAGTATCTTGTGGTCTTGTATGTGCTCCCTGAGGCATCTGGTGGGCCACTGTGAGATACAGGAAGCTGGACTAGATGGGCCCTGGGTCTGATCCAGCAGGACTCTTCTTTTGTTCTAATACAAACTTTTACAAAGAAAAAAATTTTTTAAGGCTTTACAGTAACTAATTAAAATGAATTTCCTGTTGGCGAAAATGAAGTATCTAACTTCATATTGGTCCCACACCAATGCAGCCCTACCAAGGATAAATATTAGGCAGTATTAAATAGCATTTGGAAAACAAATAGTTCACAGCAGGCCTACTTTTGCAAGCTGAAGAATATTTATTGTTTTGACTGTGCACCTGTATAAGGGCAAAATCCAGCAAAAGCTACACACCTTTAAATTCCAATTGATTTACAGACTGTCCTTCAATCATTGTCCTTCAGTGTCTTTGCCCCGAGACCAATAGAACCCAAAAATGTTTTAACATTGGCAGATAGTGCCCAATGAATATTTTGCTCTTGTTTTATGACTCCGTTATATTACAAATATGCTGGCTTACATCCTGCTGAACTTGCATTTCACAGTTCTATTTTAGAACAGTTCCTGTTTTTATTAAGATCAATACTACCTTGCTTAGGATTTCATCCAACAAGGTCATGTTTGCCTCTTGTGCTTTAATAGTATGAGAGAAGAATGCATAGTTCTTGTTGGGGATTAGTTTATCCTCTGGCGGTCTCTTCACACCCACAATTAGGCAGGCTGCTGAAATATCTTCCTGTATAACACCACCAGCTTTAACATAGTCCTGTAAACAGAGCATTGAAGATACAAGGACATCATGAGCTGCACTGAACAAAGGCAGATAGCATGAAATAGTGCTGTAAACAGAAAGGTGTGCCCTATTTTGTACTGGTGAAACACTCTGGGGAATTATATTTTCCCATGACTTCATTCTTCTGGGAAAGAATACACCATTCTTTTCTGCCAGACTGATATGAATGCATAAATTATCTTCCCCATTTCTTCTGTGTATTCACCGAATGCAGGTGAGACAAAGTCTGCCAAGAGTACAACAGACAGCCACCCTTCTTCACCAGCATTTTCCCTGACCATGCCCCCAAACACCTCAATGTTCAGCACCTGTCCTCAGAAGTAAGTGCCAAATGCGGGAAAAGTTTCACCGTGCCATTTGCTTATTTGAGAAATTTTTATCCCACCCTTCTGCCTCTTCAGAGGCCACCCTTCTGCCTCTTCAGAGGTAACTTGGGCCAGTTACAAGAGTTACAGTAATACAAAATTAAAATAAAAGAAGTTAAAACAGTAACAATTTAAAAGCATGGCAACAAAAGCAGTTTAAAAGAGTAACATGAGCTGGCCAAGCAAGCTAAAAAGATGGCTATAAACCAAAGGCCTGCCAGACCTAATAAAACGGTCCTTATTAGGCATCTGAAAGAGCTCAATATCTGGGCCATTCAAACCTCCCAGGGGTGGGAATACCACAAACTGGGTACCACTATCAAAACAGCCCAGACGGACACCAGACGAGGGCACGGTCAGCTATTGCTATCTCATTTCATCCCCGTCACGCATTGCCTGCCTGCTATGCTGTAGCAACATTTGAACAGGGCTACCAAATTCTAAGACAAGTTACTCTTTTCATATTACAAGAGAGACTACAGGCCTGCAGCTAAAGCTCTGGTGGATTCTTTCAATCAATGTGCGGGCTTCAGCCCTGTGCAAGGTTGTCGTCTCTGGCCATGCACCATTTTTGCTTGTCCCTCAAACTCCTTCATCTAGCCTTCTCCTAATGCATTCAGAGCTCTCCCTTTCAAAACTGCTGCCTACCCTAGCTTTTCAGATGGCTATCTCCGCTTTCCCCCACCCCGTTTGCTTTTTCAACCTTCCCTATGCCCTCGCATCTGCCCTACCCCTCTCAAGGGCCAAAGCAGAGACCCTTTTGACCACTCAGTACGTCTATGCCATTTCAATGGCTAAAGTAACTATCAATGGCAACAGGCTTCACCATCCAGTAATGAGTTTGTTGCTTATAGATGGTCTTCTCTGCCTCATCAGTTGAATTAGATATGCAAATCAAATAAACGTGTCCCCTTGTATCTGCAGGAGTTTCATTCTGGGGGGGGTCCTGCAGATCCAGAAACCATGGATATAGGGGAACCCTATATAAAGCATTGTACAACACGACCCCTGTACCCATTACCTTCATTTTTCTGTGCATTCTTTTATTTTCTTGGTTAACACAGGAAGAATTTTTTGATTTAACAAAGGAACATGACATTCAGGTAGAGAGCCTGCACACTAGAACAGGAGTGTTCAAAGTTTTTGGTAGAAGGGCCACATCATCTCTCTGACACTGTGTCGGGGGCCGGGGGGGAAAAGAATTAATTTACATTTAACGTTTGAATAAATTTACATAAATTAATATACTAGAGATGGAACTTATATAAATGAATGAAGGTCTTACAATACCTCAAGGCCTATAAAAGGCCTTGAACAAAGCAAGGCTGGCCTTTTCTTTGCTGCTGCTACTGCATCACAGATGTGAAACAGCAAGCAATGGAGGGAGCCCACATCCCACAGCTAACACTAGAGGTCAAACAGTCGCGCTCACGCTGAGAGCAGTTGCGTCGGGCCAGTGCAGGCTCCAGCAAGTTTCCGGAGGGCCAGGGGCTCATTGGAGACTGAGGTCTCCCTGAGGGACGCATTGGGAGTCCTCGAGGGCCGCAAGTGGCCCCCTGTCCGGGGTTTGGGCAACCATGCACTAGAATTAGGCTAACCCAACATTAACAGGAAGGACAGTTCCTCCTTCCTGTTAACATTCCGGCTGTGTTCCTCTAGCATGCAGGCTGCCTGCCTGCATGTTGTGTTCCTATGATAAGCACGGAAAAAAATAATGCAAAGTTCAGAAAGACAAAGGCAATGGGCATAGCATGGGGGAGCCAGAGGAGGATGACAGATAAGTGAAACCGCAGGTTCTAGATCCGCAGATATGGGGGGATGCCTGTACATTATAAATGCTGCATTTCTTTTCCACATATTCCAGAAGACATGTTGCTACTTACTTTTTCATGGATGGCCCTTCGATTGGATGGCTGTACCAAAACTTTATATCCCAGGTTGGTTAACTGCTTGACGTGCCGTGGGGCCAGAGGTGCTCTTCTCTCCCAGGCATTCACGTCCTCCCTCCTGATTGCTAGGACAGACTTATGATAGCATTGCCACCTGGGGAGATGGCTCCCAAACCTACAGCCTGTGCGTTTGAATGCCCGGAGCATGATTAAACCTGACAGTAGCAAAGACAAATAAGCCAATACAACATAAAGGTGCTTAGGAACTGTTGTGATTATGCAGAGAAAGATCTGGTCTCCTTAGAAATCTGCTGTAAAATCCCTTATCGTCAGTTCTATTTAACATAACCAGCAGTGCAAAAACCATCATAACCTGTACATTTTCAGTTAATCAAGCTAATATTATCCACTCCTTAAAACAAGAAAGATATTTCTTTTGCCTTCCTTAGTAAATGAGACCACTAAAAAAAAAAATCACTGCAAGCAATCAAGGAACATCTCAAAAGTCACATTTGCACCTCAAATATAGTGCAGTGGCTGAAAATAATTCACAGAATAATTCTGAATAGTATCATCATTGCAGGAAGAATGAAAACAGCTGAGCAAAGCCAGCAAAATAAGCCAAGCAATCCATCTATCAGGAAATCAGGAGAATTCACAAGACCATTCCCCTCAACCCCCTAGAAACCATCTCACAATGGACAAACATGTAGCACTGGACTGCGTGAAGGAACCAACCAATCTGTCACCAACTCACAATACTCAATGCTTGTTGGATGTCTCCCATAATTCAACTCCTCATGATGCCCCATCATTTAACTCCACATGGCTCTCCACCTTGTGACAGCTCAGATTTAAGTTATCAAATACACACACTGATATTCAATTTCACCCTTCATCATTTTGTCTTGCTACCTTCTTGTTTTTAAATAAATCTTGTTTCTTCCACATTTTATGGACAAATTTTTTTCCCCACAGAAGAGAGACTGCAGCTGCCATCCTAGGATTGCTTACCTGAGAGTAAACTCTACTTAGGCTCACGTAGGGCTTTATCAAGAACAGAAAAACATGCTTTGGAGATGTATCTGCTGAACCTAGCCTCCTGGAGCTGTTTCTTGTGTCACGTTCCTGGTCTCACTGCCAGGCGGCAGGTGTCCAATGGTTCAATGAGTACCACCAGACAACATCTCAAGTACCACTGGTGGTACTTGTACCACTGGTTGAGAAACACTGTTTAAAACCATTGAGGTATTTTTAGAGCGAGTCATCTTTGATATGAATTTGGATAAAATGGGCTGCTTTATTTATTAAAATAAGTCACCCACCTGTCCCCCAAAGTGGGGGGAGGAGGAGTGGAGAGAAAAACACACCCAAGACAGACTTTAAAAGGAGGAGGGAGAAAGCTTCCTCCATCCACCCACCCTCCGCCATTTTAGGTAGAACAGCCATTTTCAACCACTGTGCCATGGCACATTGGTGTGCTGCGAATGGTCCACAGCTTTTGCCACAGGAATTTGGGGGAAGGTCATTTATTAGTAGGGCCAATGGGGGATGTGAGCTCCCACTGGCAGCATGGTGTGCCTTGTCAATTGTCAAAAACCTGATGCTGTGCCTTGACAACTTTAATGCCTTGTCAGTGTGCCCTGAGATGAAAAAGGTTGAAATCACTGGGGTAGAAAAGGGTCACCAGGTGTTCTCACATTAAGGGCACAATCCTAACCCGGTCTACTTAGTCCTGTTTTTGTTCAATGGGGCTTACTCTCAGGAAATTGTGGCTAGGACTGCAGCCTAAGGGCGCAAACCTAACCCACTTTCCAGCACTAAGGTAAAGGCAATGCAGCTCGGAGGTAAGGGAACAAACATTCCCTTACCCTGAGGCAGCCGCCCCAACTGCTACCCCACTGCAGGCTGCAGCACACTGGCCCCACTGCCACAGCTGTGTCAGTGTGGGAAAGCAGGTTAGGGTTTAGGCCTAAGGAGAGCTGCCACCCTATCCAAGCTTACCAGAGCGTAAGCCCCACTGACTATAAGGGGGCTGACTTCTGAGTAGACAGGCAGAGTCTTGGGCTGTAGAGCAGTGTTGTGTTGTACCAGCATGTTTGGGAGGGCGGGAAAAAGTTCACTGCACCCTGAGGGGAGGGTTGGGCAGGACCAACTGGTGTGGCGCTGCTGCTGCTGGGTTGCATGCCTGGGGAGCACTTCAAGAAGCCAGTCACTGAGGGGTCACCAAGAGGCTGAGGTGTAGGGTGGCTTTCGGGGGGGGGGTGCTCCCCCTCCCCCACAGGAAGAGCTGGGAGCAGGCTGCCACCCCCTCCCCAGGGAGAGTGCGGGAAGGCGCCAGCTGCGCCCAGTGACCTGCGCGCGAGCCAGCCCAGGTGTGCGGCACGCGCCCCCAAAGCGCGCGCGCTGCGAGGCTGCGGCTGCAGCGCAAGAGATGCTCCGACCTCCTTGCGCGCCACGCGGACCTCTCTGGCTTCCTCCCACGAGGTGGCCATGCCCAGCGCGGGCGCTGCCCAGGCGCCTGCACCCCCAGCTCGGCAGGGACCTTGCAGGCAGAGGGTGAGGCTCCGAGGCGCCCCGGCTGGCACCCTCCTCGCTTACCTGGGGTGGCCTCGGATGGCTGCAGACCGGGGAGCCCTGCGCGCGCACGAGCTTCCCCTCCAGGGCTGGGCTTACGCAAGGGCAGCCCATCAAGCAGCACTATTTACGGAGTGAAGGCGCAGCCAGGCTGCCTCCCCTCCGTGGCAGCCAATCCCCAGCCACCTCGCGGGCACAGCCTTCCCCTTCCGCCCGCCTGGGCGACCACGGCTGCTCCCGAGGAGCAGGGACGGTCCGCTGAGAAAGGTCCCGAGGGGGATCGCGGGGCATCCGTCCCCGCCCGCTGAAAGGGAGAGGAGCTGGGCTGCGGTGCAGCCTGCAGGCAGAGCTGAGAACCAGGGAAGCACCGGGTGGGGAGGGATCCACAAGGTCATCTAGTCCAACCCCATGAGAACCACAGGGGTGGAAGGGATCCACAAGGTCATCTAGTCCAACCCCATGAGAACCACAGGGGTGGAAGGGATCCACAAGGTCATCTAGTCCAACCCCTTGAGAACCACAGGGGTGGAAGGGATCCACAAGGTCATCTTGTCCAACCCCCTGAGAACCACAGAGGTGGAGGGGACACACAAGGTCATCTTGTCCAACCCCCTGAGAACCACAGAGGTGGAGGGGACACACAAGGTCATCTTGTCCAACCCCCTGAGAACCACAGAGGTGGAGGGGACACACAAGGTCATCTACTTCAACCCCCTGAGAACCACAGGGGTGGAAGGGATCCACGAGGTCATCTAGCCCACTCCCTGAGAACCACAGGGGTGGAAGGGAACCACAAAGTCATCTAGTCCAATGCCCTGCCTGTAGCAGGTAGTACTCCTAGACTTAGAGCATCTCCAGCAGATGCCTGTTGAGCCTCTACTTGAAGGTCTCCAAAGGGGAAGAATCAATGGCAAAGCTATAGGGGGCAGCACAGTGAGTATTGCAGACACAATACACTTCCTCTTGCTAGCTATTGCAGCCAATCCACAGCCCAATCCTATCCACACTTTCTTGGGAGCAAGGCCCATTGACGCTAATAGAACTTACTTCTGAGTAGACATGCATAGGATTGGGCTGCCAGGCAGCAGCTACAAAAGCACAGGCATATTGCAGTGGTTGCAATACTTGCCACTTACCACACTGCCCCCCTGTCGTATACTTGGTCTCACTCGCAGGGTTTTGGGTGCTCAGAGTTGTTGGTTCTGAACCCTAGAGCCCTCAAAGATCCCTGTTCGGCAGTACTGCCACCACCCTGTAAGAGCCAGTGCCTCAGTCCAGGGACACCAAGACCCTCTAGGCTTAACTATATCCCTTGTAGGTACTGAGCACTTTCTTTACTTAAAGTCTCAGTCCTCAAGTTACTAGTCCACAATGAGGATTTTTGGTAGCTTGCTGAACAGCTAGGCAGGATTCTGAACCTTTGTCCCCAACAGACAATGAACCAACACGGTAAAAGGATTTTTACTTTATTAAGTACATAGGGTTACAAAAAGTTACAAAAGGCAGCAAATGCTAGAGGCATAAAAACTTCTAGGAAACATATCAGCATAAAACAACAAAGCTAACTGGCTAATGCTATTATTCTCTATATCTCACCTGGGTCAGCTTCTTTTGTAGATCCTCAGGTCAGTTACCTAAAGGCCACATGGTCCTGGCAGGGTAGGATGTGTACCCACCACCTATTTCACCAAGAGACAAAGACCAAAAGACCCTGTCCTAAGGAAGTGGGGCTGGATGCTCGCCCTCTCAGCTCTTCCCCCCCCCCCCCCCGGAGATCCACAGCTGCATTCCATCCTTGATGGGCGTCTTTCTGGCTGCCTAGGTGCTACACAATCACCTTCCATTGAGTTGTAAATTCCTAGCAGCTAGGAAATGCAAGCCACTTCTGTGTTACTGTTCCAGCTTGGCTCAGGCTTTGCAATGCCACTAGGCCTAAACTGTACATATTCATGACACACACACCCCAAACTATGCCACTGGGTCAGCAAGCTGTTCCATTGACAAAACCACACTTACATCAAGAATTTATTCCTGACATCCAACCAGAATCTCCTCTTGTACAGATTGGATCCGGTTCTACTCTCAGAGGCAGTTGAGAACAAATTTGTTCCTTCTTCCATATGACAGCCCTTCAGGTATTTGCTATCGTATCCCACTCTGCCTTCTCTTCTCCAGGCCAAACATACCAAGGTCCCTCAACCTTTCCTCATAGGGTTTGTTCTCCAGCTTACCCTACAAAAAATCTGTTCAGTTTTTAGATGCCACAAGACTCTTTTGTTTGTGTAGAGAATCAGTCCCTCAGCCTATGGGAGAGAAAGGAACATTATTCTTTATTTATAAGAAATGGAAGAATTTGCAAAGGCATCTTGTCTTTGTTCTGGGACTCTTTCCATCAATGGAACTGCATGAGAAGCAGCATGACTTGTGCACAAGGATACTGTAACACTGCAAGTTTTGCCTGCCAGAACTGTTTGTGCTTTTAACAAAGTGCAGCAGGCAGAAATTCAACAGATTACGCATTTCCCAGCCTGGAGATGTGATAATAGGACAAGCTACATTTATGGAATTTATTTCACTGCAGCCTACAGAGTTACTATAAAATAGCATAAACAGTAAGTGAGAAACAGTAACAATTAAACACTGAAGCAAAAAAAAAAAAACAGCAGTAAGGAGAGCAGTTCAAGCAAAAAACAGTTTAAACAACAAAAAAGTCTTACAGTGCAATCCTATGCATGTCTGCTCAGAAGTAAGCTCCATTGAGTTTAATGAGACTTACAACCCAATCCTATGCATGTCTGCTCAGAAGTAAGCTCCATTGAGTTTAATGAGACTTACAGCCCAATCCTATGCATGTCTACTCAGAAGTCTAATTCTAATTGGCAACCTTCAGTCTCGAAAGACTATGGTATCGCGCTCTGAAAGGTGGTTCTGGCACAGTGTCTAGTGTGGCTGAAAAGGCCAATCCGGGAGTGACAATCCCTTCCACACTGGGAGCAAGTGCAGTCTGTCCCTGGTCTGTATCCCTGGCTATGGGCCTTCCTTCTTTGCCTCTTTGCCTCAGACTGCTGGCAAAGTGTCTCTTCAAACTGGGAAAGGCCATGCTGCACAGCCTGCCTCCAAGCGGACCGCTCAGAGGCCAGGGTTTCCCACTTGTTGAGGTCCATCCCTAAGGCCTTCAGATCCCTCTTGCAGATGTCCTTGTATTGCAGCTGTGGTCTACCTGTAGGGCGCTTTCCTTGCACGAGTTCTCCATAGAGGAGATCTTTTGGGATCCGGCCATCATCCATTCTCACAACATGACTGAGCCAACACAGGCGTGTCTGTTTCAGCAGTGCATACATGCTAGGGATTCTAGCACGTTCCAGGACTGTGTTGTTAGGAACTTTGTCCTGCCAGATGATGCCGAGAATGCGCCAGAGGCAGCACATGTGGAAAGCGTTCAGTTTCCTCTCCTGTTGTGAGTGGAGAGTCCATGACTCGCTGCAGTACAGAAGTGTACTCAGGACGCAAGCTCTGTAGACCTGGATCTTGGTATGTTCTGTCAGCTTCTTGTTGGACCAGACTCTCTTTGTGGGTCTGGAAAACGTGGTAGCTGCTTTACTGATGCGTTTGTTTAGCTCAGTATCGAGAGAAAGAGTGTCGGAGATCGTTGAGCCAAGGTACACAAAGTCATGGACAACCTCCAGTTCATGCACAGAGATTGTAATGCAGGGAAGTGAGTCCACATCCTGAACCATGACCTGTGTTTTCTTTAGGCTGATCGTCAGTCCAAAATCTTGGCAGGCCTTGCTAAAACGATCCATGAGCTGCTGGAGATCTTTGGCAGAGTGGGTAGTGACAGCTGCATCGTTGGCAAAGAGGAAGTCACGAAGACATTTCAGCTGGACTTTGGACTTTGCTCTCAGTCTGGAGAGGTTGAAGAGCTTTCCATCTGATCTGGTCCAGAGATAGATGCCTTCTGTTGCAGTTCCAAAGGCCTGCTTCAGCAGGATAGCGAAGAAAATCCCAAACAAGGTTGGTGCAAGAACCCAGCCCTGCTTCACGCCGCTTCGGATGTCAAAGGGGTCTGATGTGGAGCCATCGAAGACAACAGTGCCTTTCATGTCCTTGTGGAAGGATCGGATGATGCTGAGGTGCCTGGGTGGACATCCGATCTTGGGGAGAATCTTGAAGAGGCCATCCCTGCTGACCCGGTCGAAGGCCTTCGTGAGATCTATGAAGGCTATAAAGAGTGGCTGTTGTTGTTCCCTGCATTTTTCCTGCAGTTGTCTAAGGGAGAATACCATATCAGTGGTGAACCTGCTGGCTCGGAATCCGCACTGTGATTCTGGATAAATGCTCTCTGCAAGTACCTGGAGCCTCTTTAGTGCAACTCGGGCAAACAACTTTCCTACAACGCTAAGGAGAGAGATGCCACGGTAGTTGTTGCAGTCACCCCTGTCACCTTTGTTCTTGTACAGCGTGATGATGTTTGCATCCCTCATGTCTTGAGGTACTTCACCTTCTCTCCAGCAGAGACAGAGGATTTCATGCAGCTCAGTAGCGATGATCTCTTTGCAGCACTTTAGGACTTCAGCAGGGATGCTGTCTTTTCCAGGTGCCTTGCCAAAGGCAAGGGAGTCCAGGGCCACGTGAAGTTCTTCTAGGGTTGGTTCACTGTCAAGCTCCTCCAGGAAAGGCAGGCACTCAATGTTGTTCAGCGCTTCTTCGGTGACTACATTTTCCCTGGAATATAGCTCAGAGTAGTGCTGCACCCAGCGTTCCATCTGCTGCGCCCGATCCTGGATGACCTCGCCTGTGGCAGACTTCAGAGGGGCAATTTTCTTCTGTGTTGGACCTAGGGCCTGCTTGATACCATCATACATCCCCTTGATGTTGCCCGTGTCAGCTGCTACCTGTATCTGGGAGCAGAGCTGAAGCCAGTAGTCGTTAGCACATCTCCTGGCAGTCTGCTGGACTTTGCTACGAGCAGCTCGGAGGATCTGCAGGTTGTGCTCACTGGGACAGGCCTTGTGTGCTGCTTGAGCTCTCCTCTTTTCCTCAATGACTGGTGTCAACTCCTCAGAGTGGGCTTCAAACCGGTCTGCTGTCTTGTTGGTCTTCTTGCCAAATATGGACAAGGCTGTGTTGTAAACGGCATTCTTGAAATGTTCCCATCTGTTGGATGTGTTTGCATCGACTGGGCCTGGAAGAGATTCCTCAAGTGCTCATGCAAATTCCTCCACTTTTCTCTGATCCCGGGTCTTGCTGGTATCAATGCGAGGTCATCCTTCCTTTTTCATGTGATACAGTCGCTTTGTTTGCAGTTTCACTCTGCTGCACACCAGAGAGTTGTCAGTGTCACAGGCAGCACTCTGATAGCTGCGTGTGATCTTGGTGCTGGGAAGGCTGGAGCGTCTGGTGAGAATCAGGTCGAGCTGGTGCCAGTGCTTTGATCTTGGGTGTCTCCAAGAGACTATGTTGGGGCTTCATGTTGAAGAACGTATTGCTGACACAGAGACCATGATGACAGCAAAACTCTAGCAGGCGTTGGCCATTCTTGTTCATCTTCCCAATGCCGAACTGACCTAAGCAAGTGGGCCACGAACTGTTATCAGCACCAACTCTAGCATTGAAATCGCCAAGGATGAACAATGGCTCTTTTACAGGGATCTTCTTGATAGTGGTGGCCAGGTCATCATAGAATTTGTCTTTGGCTTCTGCTGGAGATGACAAAGTCGGTGCATAAGCACTGATGAGAGTGACAGGACCTGCTGATGACTGAAGCTGCAGGGACAAAATTCTTTCACTTCCCACAGTAGGTGGGATGATGGACTTCAGCAGGGAATTTCTGACTGCAAAGCCAACACCATGTTCCCTGGTTTCGTTTGGTGGTTTTCCCTGTCAGAAAAATGAGAAATTTCTCTCCTTGACAGATCTGGAATCTGGAAGCCTCGTCTCTTGAAGGGCGACGATGTCTATCTGCAGTCTGCTCAGCTCCATGTCGATGACAGCTGTTTTGCGTGCGTCGTCTATTTCTTGCAGGTCATCAGAGAAGCCAGGTGACATTGTCCTAACGTTCCAGGTGCCCAGCTTTAGGGCAGGAGTTTTCTGTTTTCTGTTGCATGGTGCAGAGTTGTCAATCCGCTTGTCGGTTTTCACCCTAAACCCCACACACCCCGCGAGGTTAATGGACCGTGGCGAGGCAGCACCTTATTGACTGGGGACTGCCCAGCTTAAGGCGGGCGGTAGCTGCCCAATGAGATGCAATGATCTCTCCCACCGTCGGAAGCAGCCCCTGGCATCACGCTCTACGCCAATCGAGCGAGGACTTATAACTGGTAAACTGCTGCTTCCCGTGTTGTGCCGATGCCATATGGCGAAGTTGGAGTGTCCTCTCCAGTGTGCGAAGCCTGGGTAAAGAAGGCATGGAGGATAGGCTGTTACCCATGCAGCAAATCCCCCCTCTCCACGTCGCTGAAATGGTCCAATGAAAAGGCAGAGGCCAATACGGTTGGTTCCAGCGGCGTCGCAGGAGTTGCCAGAACGTGACTGTGTTCAGCCATGAACTGCCTCAGGGACTCCGGCTCCGGATTTTGCCTCCAGGTTGACTCCTGAAGCCTTTTCCACAACTGGATATAGCCACAAGGCAGTGGAGGTTTGGTATCAGAGTTTTCCTTCTCCTAGATGAGCTGCCTTCCCCCCCACCCCAGATCCTCCGTTTCACTCACACATCACTCTTTCCAATTTCCAGGTACCCACAAGGTACCTTGTGGGTACTCAGAAGTAAGTCTCATTAAAGTCAATGGGGCTTACTCCCAGGAAAGTGTGGATAGGATTGGGCTGTTACTCTCAGTAAGTATGATTAGGATTGCAGCCTTAGGGCCCAGTCCTATCCAGCACAGGAACAGCAGCTCCAGACTGCTACCACTGCATCCTGTACTGGAACTGAGCAGGCTTGGGATAAAGGTACCATTCATCCTCTTATCCCAAGTAAATTCCCAGCCTGCTCAGTGTGATTTCTCAGGTTTGCACCAGCTATTTCACTGGCACATATTTGAGAGACCCATGTTGGACTTTCAAGCTCGACATGGGGGATAGGATTTGGCAGAGGAGGCCTCTGCTGGTCCTGCTCCCCTCCTGGTCTGTCACCAAAAGGGCTGTTTTGTTTAGGGGAATTATTACACTGCCCTTATTGGAACATTAGGATCGTAGGCTGGATAACAAGAGGTGTAATGCAGAGAAATTCCCTTTTGCTTAAAGAGGAGACTGGGAGAAAGATAACTTTCTATAAAAGATTATGGTTTATTACAAAAGAACAAAGGTAAAAACAATGCACATGGATGGAGAAATATATTTCTTGGTACCTAGCTTTCATGGTGGTTGCATGTGAAGAGCATTTGGTGCATCTGAGGAAAACAGAAAAAGGAAGGGGGTTGAAGAGAAGGCCTAAGGTCCCTGCTATGCCAATCCCAGCTACTAACTAAAGATGGGGATAGAAGGGGAGGAAAAGGGGGGAGGGGAAAAGGGAAAGCGTTGCAAGCGCAAGATAATTACCTGTCCTGTAGAGCAGTTGAAGAGGAGGGAGAGTCCTGTGGAAAGGACCCTCTGACACAACACAAATGTGTTGGGCCTTGGAGAGGGAGAGAGAGGGAGAGCACCTGAGAGGAAGCCCTCTCTGATAAGGGGTTGGGAGACAGACAGAGCTGTCTCATGTAGCTTGATTGCTGAGCTGTCAATCAAGGTAGCTTGATTGCTTACACAAAGCTGGGTGCTTGGAGTAATGCTTTCATATGTATACATTTGATTGGGGATCAGGATGTATGTATCAGTTATCAGCAAAATTCAATCAGGGGGTCAATGGCTGGCTTTGAAGGCAGTTCAAGTTTGCATACAGTAATGTAGGAGACGCTTAAAACAGTGATTGGATTAAGACACAAGACTTCCTCCCATGATGTGTGACTGTGGTAGGGATGGTGGTTGTGTAACCACGAGCTTGTGGCTTGACCAAAGTCCTGGAAATGTGGCCTATGTGCTGGGAGAACAGTTTAGCTTGCATGATATTATAGTCCATAATTGTATAACCAGATATATGGAGAGAAAATCACAGCTAAAAGGCAAAAGGGGATTTTCATGTAACAGGTCCTCCTGCCCCTCCTCCCTCACCCAGGAACGCCGCCCCAGCACCCTCGTGCTACACTTCCCACGCCATTCAGCGCTTACCTGCTTACCTGTAAAGCAATAAAAATTTCATTTTCATCTCTGTCGGAGGAATCTCTTAAAACTGGTTTCCTCCTTTAGGGGGGAAGCAGAGTGGCTTCAGCAGCAGACCCCCCCTCTTTCTGGGAATCAACCCAGGGAGCCTCCCACACCCAGCTGACTGCTAATCAAGAAACACAAACAACATTGGCTGGTTGAAGTTGCAAAGGAGATTCATTTACTCACGATTCATTGGAAGTAAGGTTACAGCATCTGATTGAGATCAGAGGTACACTAACTTAAAAGATAACAAGGCCCTGAGGCTGCCTCATCCTGCATGCCATGTGGTCAAGATGGTGTCACCTGCTGCGTGCCATCTTGTCTGCTCAGTGGTCAGTGAAGAAGAGAGCAAGAAGAGCGTGCTCGGAGCTAAGGGAAGGTTAAATAGGGTCTGGGGCCACGCCCCCAAATAGGTCATCCAACGGGGACAGGTAGGGTCACTGGGCTGTGGCTTAACCCTTTCAATGGACAGTATCCTGCCACCTGTGGAAGCAGACGGAGTTGTACCAACTCCAACAATCTCTTGGCACTGACAAGGCACTAAAGTTGTCAAGACGCACCATCCATTTTTTGCCAACAGACAAGGAATATCACACTGCTGGCTGAGGGCTCACATCCCCCAATGGCCCTTCTAATATATGACCCTCCCCCCAACTCCCATGGCATACCTGCAGACCATTCATCACAGTACAGTGGTTGAAAATTGCAGCAAATAAAAAAGAACAGGTAGCAATAAAGCCAGGAAGAGGCTAAAGAAACATTTTAATCTGGTTTATCAAGGCAGATCTAATATAGACAGAAAAAGGTGGGAGATGGGTAACTTCCTATATTCACAGTACAGTAGCCATTATACAGGCCCATAAGCCTGTGTGCTTTTCTATAAAGTCCCATTTCAGGTTGCATAAAGGCAGGAGGTCTGGTCTAGAGGGTTGAACCTCCATTTGCCTGAAGATAACATCCGAAGTCGCCAGTTCGAGGCCACCGGCATCGTGCAACCTTGAAGCAGCTGACAAGCTGAGCCAAACTATTCCATCTGCTCTGAGCGTGGGAGGATGGAGGACAGAATGTGCGACCAGATCAAGAAAGAAACACCTGAATGTTGTGGTTTCTTGAAAGATAGAAACCTTCTTTCAAATTGTAAAAATCCCTACTGAATTTAAATTGCCTGCCTATGTAAACCACCTTGAATAAAGTCTACAGAGAAATCTGAGGACCAAGAAAGGCGGTATAGAAATACCTGTACTATTATTATTATTATTATTATTATTATTATTATTATTATTATTATTATAACCTTCTGAAATAGTATATAGTACTGTGGGCCCAATCCTATCCAACTTTCCAGCACTGATACAGCCATGCCAATGGGGCTTGCACTGCATCCTGCAAAGAGGGGACAGTCCTGGAGGCCTTGTCAAGGCAAGAGAACATTTGTTCCCTGACCTCGGGGCTGCATTGCAGCTGCATCAGTGCTAGAAAGTTGGATAGGATTGGGCCGTATAGCACTTTCATGGGTCCTAATTTTAATAACTTTCCTAAATTAAACTCTGTGCTGGTGCATTTTTGAGGATAAGAGCTTAATGATTGCATTTGACTTTGATCGTCTCTAGCTCAGCTACACAGGCATGATACTGTTTTCTTTGTCAGTTGGACAGGGAAAATTGTAAACCTACAAGTAAATCATAAAGAATAATTATCTGCCTAGATCTGACATGATGAAAATCTGTTTCCCTCTGTTTTCAGTTTCATATCCCTGTTGTGTAGCAGTTGGCAGCAGTAACCTTTTTATTGTTGCTGTTGCACTGGGCCGCACTCTTGACATGGGATCACAATAGGAAGTAATGTTTTTGTCTGCCATTCAAGGCAACATTTCAGAATGCATTCCTATTGCTCCGAAAGATATTTTTTAAATGGCAAAAAAAAAAAAAAAAGTGATGTGGGAATTTGTGCAATTTATTTAACCTGGTTTGGTTTCATGGCAAACTCAAAGCAGTACTTGGCTAAATGTTTCGTTAAGGGTTGGTCTACATACAAGAAGAATTGTACGTGTGTTTGCTGGAACAAATTAATGTACCCAGTCCCCAAACTTCAACACTGATACTCTTATAATAAAGAAGAGAGTACAGTCGGGTTTGGGGTTGCAGTAATCATGACCAGCCAATTATACTCTTCATTTTTTAGACAATTATTGACTGGTTTGGGTCAGTTTTCCACATCAAACGGGCATTGGGATTGGCCCATGTGTAATCACTGGACACATTTAGGTTTGCTTCTAAACATGTCCTACCATCTTGGGCACCATCTTGGGGATCCCAGCTGAACCTTCACAACTCTGGTGATTATGAGAGACCTATGATGAGAGGTTTCTGGAAGGCTACCTGAGTGATTTTCCCATTTGCTCAGTGATTTGGTATCCACTAATTCGGTATCCACTAGGACCGCAATCCTAACCAACTTTCCAGCACTGACATAAGGGCAATGCAATTTCAAGGTAAAGGAACAAACATTGCCTTAGCTTGAGGAGGCCTCCATGACTGCCCCCCAACTGCAGGATGCAGCACATGCCCCACTGGCATAGCTATACCAGTGCTGGAAAGTTGGTTAGGATTTCGCCCTAGGTCTTTCAGGAACTTAACTCTAGCAGATAATGAGAACTGACTGTACATCTGTATTGGAATCTGGAGAACATAAGAACAGCCCCACTGGATCAGGCCATAGGCACATCTAGTCCAGCTTCCTGTATCTCACAGTGGCCCACCAAATGCCCCAGGGAGCACACCAGATAACAAGAGACCTCATCCTGGTGCCCTCCCTTGCATCTGGCATTCTGACATAACCCATTTCTAAAATCAGGAGGTTGCGCATACACATCATGGCTTGTACCCCATAATGGATTTTTCCTCCAGAAACTTGTCCAATTCCCTTTTAAAGGTGCCCAGGCTAGATGCCATCACCACATCCTGTGGCAAGGAGTTCCACAGACCGACCACACGCTGAGTAAAGAAATATTTTCTTTTGCCTGTTCTAACTCTCCCAACACTCAATTTTAGTGGATGTCCCCTGGTTCTGGTGTTATGTGAGAGTGTAAAGAGCATCTCCCTAGAGTTTGGTGTGGGCAGCAGAAGGAGGAAAGCTGGAGACTGGATTAATGGACTGAGGAATTGATGGGTGAATGGACTTTGGAGACTGCTGGAACAGACTGCTGGAGTTTGGTGTGTGGCTGCTGTGACCAAGACTTGCTAAGGACTAAGTGGCTGTTGTAGTGGTGAGAGGCTGCTGACAGGAAGGAGGACCTCTGTAGGTTAAACAGGTGAGCTACCCTGGTGGTGGGGTCCAGCAGTACTGCAGGGCAGAACCAAGGTCATTCTTAGGTAAAAAAAAAAAAAAAGGGGGTGCTAATTAGCTAAATGTGGGCATAATTCTCCAGGCAGAGCTTGGATTGGGATTTGGCAGAACAACATCTGAGCACCTTCAAAATGCCAATCATTCCTCACAGATTTTTCATCGAATGGCTGGCATCCCAATTCACCATAACGCCCTGGATGGCGATGCAGTGGCTTTGGAGCTGTCCTGGCTTCATCCTGCAGGAGAGTTTTGGTCTCCAGAAGCCTTGTTGGGGTAAAAGAACATTTGTTCCCTTGCCCAGGGTAAGACCCAAAAAGTACATTTGTGGCATCCCACAGGTAATCAGCACTAGCAGGAGGGCCTTGCTGTCCCACCAACACTGAATCCTGAAGCAACTCCTAACACAGCAGGTAAGTTCCCACTGAGCAGGGGTAGGAGGAGGCAGAGAGGGGTCTAGATGAGGCTCAGGGGGCAGGACTGCGTTGCTGGTGCATGCTGAATCCTATTATGCCTTCTGGGCCTGAAAACCCTAGATGGGGTTTTTTGGATTTGCACCAGTTGATTTTGCTGGTGCTGTTCCGAGTAGCCCCACTGAGCAGAGATAAATGTTCCCTTACCCTGCTGAGACCTCCAGCCTGCACCAACACTGGATAGGATTGGGCTGCCCATCATCGAATTCCAACAGTGGTTTTTTTTTTTTCTTATTATATGTTTGTTCTCAAAAGAAAACTCTTTTACCAACTTTTTCAGTAAAGTATGGCAACTCGGAATCAGCAAGTCAAGTACAAGATAGCTAATGACCTTATCCCTGCATATCAGGACATGATTCTCATGAATGACAACAAAAAATGACAACAAAGTAAAAATAATCTCATTTTCTGAAAGGGTGGAACCATAAGTACACATCACACGTTTTATATAATTGACTAAATGACAGCCACACACCTCTTTGGATGTGTGGTGCGTTGTGGGTGTTGTATTAAGCAGGCAATGGGGTAATTAGTTTCTGCATGAGATCCTTTTGTAACAATACACAAATCTCCTGATGGCAATCTTGATGGAACTTGACACGGTTTCATAAGAAGGAGCAAAAAGATTTGTGGTTTTTGCCATCTCTGGATAAAATGAGATCTAGCCAACATATTCAGCAAACTGCGCTGGAAATCAGGTGGTAGAGTTCTGAGGTGGTAGAATAGACTAGTGGTCTTCAACCTTTTTCATGCCAAGACCCTGATAGATAGATAGATAATGAGACTAGGGACCCACTGCCAATCCCAACCCCTCCCAGCCCCCACCTGCCCCATTTCCCCCTACATTTTTGTGTCTTCACAACAACCCTGTTATGGTAGCAGCCTGAGCAGAGCCAGGAGCTGCAAGGCAAAACAGCGAGAGGAGGCTATGTAGGATTATCTCAAGAACTCAATTTTGAGTAGGATTGGATCCAAGCCTCAGATCCAAACAGGCTTTGAAAGGTTGCCACAGGCCCCAAAATGAGGCTTTGCAACCCCACTGGGGTCATGTCATGACCCACAGGTTGAGGATTAGAACAGACTGTACCACTTTCAAGCTGATCCAGCCACTACCTGTGGCTGATCCGTTGCGTGCCCTCCCCAAATTCTGCCACACCTTGCCAACACACCCACACCCCTGTGCCAGTGCACAGCTTGTCATGGTTCACCACCAGCCCCTTCACAGCATCTAGGAGGAAACTTGGAATGGGAGCAAGACCTTTCAGTGCCCAGTTTCCTCTTGATTCCACTACTTTAGAAGAAGTTGTGGGGAAGGAAAGGCAGCAGTCCTTTTCCAAGCTTGGGAAATGGATTGTGGTGATGGTGGAGCTGAAAGAGGAAGCCTTTCTCTTGTGTTTGGAGAGCACAGCCAAACATCAGCCTGGGGAAGTGGCTGGTGGACAGAACCAGGTTGCGGTCCACTAATTTGTTTACTTGCATGAAGCTTATTTACAATTCATAAACGGTACTTCTCACCAGCAGTCTGTAGTGGTCTCACCCACTCTGCCATCTCTGGCTTTTACCACCACTTTCTCCTTCATGTGCAGACCATGCCCAATTATGCCTATTTCTGAATTGCACAAAATCAACACAAGGCCACAACATGAGTAGATCTGTGCAACATATTCCCCAGATCTGTACTGAATACCTATATGGAGGTCTCGTAGATGCTGTATTGGCATAGCCAGCAATTAGGATTGGGCCATAAATTGGACCATAGGATTGGACCATAAATTTCCTATAGAAAGTAAGAACTAGTTGAGCTAAAATGAAGGACTTGTTCGTTAGTTTTAAATTTTGCTTTTCATGTATTTAAAAGTATCACCCTCATGCTTGAATACTGCAAATCTGGTTGCACTATGTAATCTGAACATGTCCCAAATGTTGTCATTGTGGAATTATGTCACCATTCATCAGGGATGGACACTCAACTCGATGACTCAACTCAAGTTGCACAAAAACACAGTTTTTGATTACTGTAGTCATGGACATCACTGACTCAGCTCGACTCAGGGCCAGTGACTCAAAAAAGAGTTATGACTCAAAGGGAGCAATCCTAACCAGCACTTATGCCAGCATAGGTGCTCCGGAGGCATCACAAATGTGCCGTAAAGTACATTTGTGCCTCCTTAGGTGGGAGCTGCGTTAGCGTATCTGGATGCGCCAATGTGCAAACGGAGGCAGAAGCCTCCACCGCAGCTCCCATGCCGCTGCTTGTGCCAGCGCGAGCGCACTGGCACAAGCAGCAAAGGTAGGCATGGGGGGGCATGGGGAGGGGTGGGAGGGGGTGTTATTGGGCAAGGGGAGGGCAGGGGGTTGGCAGGCCCAGGTGCATGGGGAGCCGGGGGCGGGGCTGGGACCCAGCAGTTATGTCGGATCCCAACCCCCATTCCCGGGGCGAGCAAAGCAGTTTCAACCCGTTCTGCTCTCCTCGGACTTGCGCCACCTCTAGAGGTGACGCGGGTCCAAGGAGACCCATAAGAGCTTCCCCTTGCCCGTGGCTGAGCCGCTGCCTGCTGCAATCCTGCGTTGGATGCAGCGCAAACCTCTTGGCTTGCCTGCTCCAGCGCGGGTTAGGATTGCACCCAAAGAGACTTGCGTCCCTATCTTGAGTCCCAAGAGCATGTGTGAATGTTCTTGCTCACTTTTTTGACCTTGTGGGCAATGCAGAAGCTGGCCTTCAGACCGATGTCGCAGCAGCAGATGTGATGGGAGGAGGGTAGGTGTTCCAGGAGGCTGGGGAGGGTTGAGGGGAGGAGGAAAGCTTAAGCTTTTCTTTTTGGCTCATTAACTTGACTTGTCTCTCAAAATGACTCATGACTCAACTCAAAATTTCCCATGAGTCAAGTTGTGACGGCACATGCTTTGACTCACAAGTCAAGTCAATGGAGTTACTGACTCGTGACTCAACTCATAACTTGGGCTCAGTGACTGGAGCACATCCCTGCCACTTATGGTGACACCAGAGTTTCCAGTTTGCCAGATATGACCTCTACTCCAGCCTCTTCCTTTTTTTGTCTCCAGTAGACTGGCAGCAAAGGTTAATCTCAAGCCATTTGGGGGCAGCCACACAGCTGCTGGACTCTCTTTCAACTTGTCCCAGTTGTGCACTCACACACACACACTCACGCAAACTATTGTTCACTGTATGAAGGGCGGCTATGATATGCTTTTTGTCAACTCCTCCTACACCCCTCCCACATTATGTCCCAATACTAGGGCTGTGATCCAATCCAAACTTACCTGGGAGTAAGCCCATTGACTGTAATGGGACTTACTTCTAAGTAGACATGCATAGGCTTGGGCTCTAGATGTGACTGTTATGTCTGGTTTAGAGTTCTGTTTCTGATTCAGATCAGAATAATAGTTTATCATCAGATTTTTGTTGCTATGGAAGTATTCATTATAAATGTCTAGGCAAAGGAAAGCAGCATAGCAATCTGATTTCAGAAAGATAACAGCAGTTACCTTGAGCAAACTTCTATTGGATTGTTCGTGCGACATTATAATTTGCAGTAAGTGCCCTCCCACTGAATAGCTATACTAAGAACCTGAAATATATTCTCAGTGAAAAAGATACAGCTCAGAATTTAGTAATACAAATACATCTTTAGGAAACTATTTTTAGTGATGCGGAACCAGTTCCAAGAATACCTCAGTGAATTTATGACATTTCTATAGAACAGGGGTGTCCAAACATTTTGGCAGGAGGGCCACATCATCTCTCTGACACTGTGTCGGGGTCTGGGAGAAAAAGAATTAATTTACAATTTGAAATTTGAATAAATTTACATAAATGAATATAGTAGAAATGGAACTTGTGTGAATGAATGAAGGTCTTGCAGTGGCTCAAGGCCTATAAAAGGCCTTGCACAAAGCAAGGCCAGCCTTTCCTTTGCTGTCGCTGCTGCATCACAGACGTGGAGGGAGATGTAGTGTAGGGAGCCCTTGTCCCACAACTCAAGTGAGAGGTCGAACAGTTGTTCTCTTGCTAAGAGGCCAGCATGGGCTCCAACAAGTCTTTGGAGGGCCAGAGGCTCATTGAAGACTGGGGACTCCCTGAGAGCCTGATTGAAAGCCCCCAAGGGCTGCAAGTGGCCCCCGGGCCAGGGTTTGGGAACCCCTGCTGTAGAACATGGAAAAAGAAGCTAATTATTTGCTCTCGGTCTTTGGTTTTCCTGTGCAAAAACAATGGTGTGGCAGCCCAATCCTGTGTTTCCCAGCATCCAGGGCTGCAACGGTGCTGAAATGGCAACATTTGCATCCCATGGGACTGGGAACCAGAGCGGGGTCTACTTATGCTCCTTTACCCATGTAATCCCCAGGCAACCCTGATGTGCTTCCTCGGATCTGCACACACTATTGAGTGGGCATAGATTCAAGAAGACCCATGTCGGTCTCCCAGCCTGCAAGGGGGATTAGGATATGGCAGTAGGGCTTGCTGCCATCTCCACCCCCTCCTTTCTCCCCCTGAGCCACCAGGAGTGAATCTGATCCAGAATCTGGATAAGAACATAAAAAAAAGCCCCACTGGATCAGGCCATAGGCCCATCTAGTCCAGCTTCCTGTATCTCACAGCGGCCCACCAAATGCCCCAGGGAGCACACCAGATACCAAGAGACCTGCCCCTTGCATCTGACATCACCCATTTCTAAATGCACACGCACATCATGGCTTGTAAACTGTAAAGGATTTTTCCTCTAGAAATTTGTCCAATCCCCTAGGCCAGATGCCATCACCGCATCCTGTGGCAATGAGTTCCACAGACCAACCACATGCTGAGTAAAGAAATATTTTCTTTTGTCTGCCCTAACTCTTCCAACACTCAATTTTAGTGGATGTCCCCTGGTTCTGGTGTTGTGTGAGAGGCTAAAGAGCATCACTGACCTGATCCAGCAGAGCAATGAATTTGTTCAGGATTCAGTTTGGATGGAGAACCCCATGACACCAGTATTCTTTCATCAGAGGAGGTGAAGGATTTCTTGGCTTAAACTAGCCTGTGGAATAAATCTGGTCAATATGTTTCTTTCCAGCTCCCAGTCAGACAGGCTTAAAACATCAGCTTGCTATAATCTGTGCAAACAGATTGCACACACATTACTTCCCTTTAAAGAGATTGGATATAGCAGTGTTAAACCTGAGACTTTCTGCATGCAATTAGCAGGTAATGCTAAACTATAGCTGCCTTTGGAGCAATATTGGGAATTACTGAGTTGACCCACAAACGTTTTAAAAAAGATATATGCAAAACTATTCTTACATGGGCAGCCCGATCCTAATCCATGCTGGTACAGGCAAATCAGCTTGCCTGCCCCATATCCAACATGGAGCTGCAGTTGGCTGAAACACAACTCAGAATAAGGGGGGATTGATTCCCCTTACCCTGTGTTGCACAGCAGCTGCCCCAATGGGGCTACTCGGATCTGTGTCACTGAAATCTGTGGTTCAGATCCTAGCAGCTGGGTGTAAGGCCAGGCTGCTTGGGAGAGGGGGTTAGGATCCGGCCTAAGTGCTGGATCCTGGTACTACCCTCCTCCCAGCGAATCTGCCCCCTGGACTGTCTGCTGCCTCTCCTGCCCCGGGACTCCCCCCTCCCAATTCCCATGCTGGCCTTGGGAGGCTGGCACAAACTCTCTTCTTTCTGTTTGCTCAAAGGCTGGATCTGGCCTCCACAGGCCGACACACATCCTTGAGCCAGCCCAGCCAACTCACAAGTCATCGCAGATGTGCTTTACAGCATGTTTGTGATAGTACCCTTGTGCTGGTCCAGAGAGCACTCAGATTGCCCTCTTACTGCCCAATTCTAAGCTTTCCAGCACCTGCTGGAGCAGCAGCACTAAAGCGGCTACCACTGTATCTAGCAGGCGCTGGTAAGCAGCCATAGGTCTCCTCGAGGGAAGGGAACTTTTGTCCCCTTCTCCTGGGGAAAACTCCAAGCACCATAATGGGGCTTTTCAAGTCTGTGCTGGATATTTTGCCGGTGCAGACTTGAGTGGCTCTGTGTCGGGCCTTCCAACCTGACATGGGGTTCATGATACAATGGAGCAGAGCTCCATCGATCCCCGTCACGCTCTGTCAGAGGTCACACTTACCCCCTTGCCGGTGTTGGGCCTGGCACCTGAATGGTGCAGGCCCATTGCTGGTGCTCCCTACTATAAGGGTACTGTAAACATAATTTATGGCATGTTTACAACACCCAGTATTGGTGCTAGGGTCCAATGCCAGCAGAATTGGGCCCTAAATCACATATACACTGGTTTTTCCCTTGTTCTAGAATAGATAACAAAATATACATTTTTTAATGTGTTGGGACACATTTTTAAAAATCACTTTAAAATATTTCTTAGATCTGAATCATGAAAGATGGGCCATGCAAGTAAAATAATGTTTATAAAGCATAATACTCTATATTTAGGCAGTGGCAAGTCTAATGAAAATATTGGCAACTCTCAGAGATCCATTGTAGCTCAGAAGATACTCAGGATTTCCACTTGAGGGCACCAAATTTTATTTTTTGAACAGCAGCAGAAAAAAGTACCATTTGCACAACAGCAAATCTTGAATCTTAGAAGGGGCCCAAGGAATTCCTTGTGTTACTAAAAAGTTACTGAGCACAACAGCCTGTTTAAGGTTTGTTTTATTCTTATGAATTGCATGTGAACAAGGGTGCTTTTCATATCCAACTATGCAGGAGAAGATACACTTTTTTTAGACCATGCTGTTCTAAGTGGACACATGCTTACAAGGTTTTGCTGAGAATTAATATTTCTGGGGGGAAAAATGAACCAGTTTTTGTGCTTGAAATGATATCTACTGCAGTGTTTCTCAAACTGTGGGTCAGGACCCACCAGGTGGGTTGTGAGCCATTTTCAGGTGGGTAAATATTCATTTCAATATTTTATTTTTAATATATTAGACTTGATGCTACCATGGCATGCGACTGCATTTGAGGAAATGTTACACATCTGTACTTTTAACAGGCTATGTCTATACAGGTGTGTGCCGTTTAACAACATTCGCTTAAAAACGGCCGGCATATATGACATTGGTCAAAGCACAATAAAGATGCTCTTAATGAGCAATTGCGTCTCCCATAGACTGCAGCAGAGGGTCTGTTTACACATCAGCGAGGCTCAATGCAAAGAAGAGGCAATCTATCTCTAGTAGCCTGTGCAGCCAGCTAGTGTCTGGCAGGGAGTGTCTGTTTACACAACAAAAGTAATAGATTGGACTGAAAGTTCATTTAATAACCTAGGGCACAATCCTAACCCCTTATGTCACTTTTTTCCAGCACTGGCATAGCGGTGCCAATGGGGTATGTGCTGCATCCTGCAGTTGGGTGTTACTCACAGAGGCCTCCTCAAAGTAAGGGAATGTTTGTTCCCTTACATCACAGCTTCATTGCCCTTCTGTCAGTGCTTTCCAGCACTGACATAAGGGGTTAGGATTGCACCCCTAATCGCATAACAACGGTGATTCAGATTCGTAGAATGTTACAGACCTGTATTTTTAACAAGCTGCTATGTATATTCTTCTTAAAATGATAGTAAATGGAACTTACTCCTGGGTAAGTGTGGGTAGGATTGCAGCCTAGGATTGTTAAAAATTTTTCCTGCTTGATGATGTCACTTCTGGTCGTGACATCACTTTCGGTGGGTCCTGACAGATTCTCATTCTAAAAAGTGGGTCCCGGTGCTAAATGTTTGAGAACCACTGATCTACTGGATTCAGATTTCGGATAAATTACACTGATGCAAACTGTGGCTTGGAATGATCCAGAAAAGGCTCTCAGTTGCTGATTTTTGGATTATGCACTTTTTTTATAACAAAGTAGTTAATTCAAAGTTTAATCCAGAGTAGCAAAACACATTGCAACTATCCACTAAAAGGAAACCCTATTTATTTGTGGCTGCATCAGCCCTGGAAAATTGGTTAGGATTGGGCCCTAAATTATGTTAATAACAATAGTGATAAAGTGTGTTTCGAAATGTTTGAGGCATTTCATACACATTCACAGAAGGCCTGCAGCAACCGTGTAAGACAGGCAAACTACTGTTTGAAGCAGAGGTGAGATTTTTGTGACAGACAATGAGAACAGAACCGGGAACCCTTGCTGACGACTCATAATTTTAACCACTGCACCAGTTCAGAATGGAAGTAAAGAGGGACTGGGGTCAATCTCCTTTCCCTCCTTAGAAACGGTGGCGATCAGTCAGAACTGCCAGACGCATTTCCAAATTCCGGAAAGAACTTCTTCGTCACAAGCCACTTAGTTTTTTACACACAGTAAAATCCAGCATTGTCCTTTCAGACAGCCCTGCCAAATTTCTATTGCTTCTTAGTCTGCCTGAAGGGCTGATAATGCCATTTAGAGCTTGGAACAGAGCCCATTTCTTCACAACCCCAGGCATGACCAATATACTTCAGCTTTGGCCTGCACACCACAGTTGCTATTCTGCCCAGAGATTGCCAACTGTGCCAAATTGTATAGTGTTTATTCTGCAGACAGAATTCCACCAGGGGCTAGGCTCTGACAGTCAGACTCATTTTTATGTGTGAGCTAATCCAATATGAACCCAGATTTCCCAGAATGTACAACTAGCACGTCAGGCCGTGCAAATTCTTTTCTTTGTAGTCCGAACAAAAATTAAACCATTCACCTTACACAGGGTGGTCAACTTTCATTTTGTGCCCTGCACGGAAATCACTTTTCATAGCGACTTGCAGGCAGTATATATGCAGAGTATTATCAGATACATTATCTTTATCAAACATACTCCTCTGCCAGCATATATAAAACTGCTGTTTCCCATCAATCTTCTCATTAGAACATAAGAAGAGCCCTGCTGGATCAGGCCAAAGGCCCATCCAGTCCAGCTTCCTGTATCTCACAATGGCCCACCAGATCCCTCAGGGAACACACAAGACAACAAGAGACCTGCACCCAGTTGCCAGTCCCTTGTACCTGGCATTCTGGGGTAGTCTACTTTTACCTGGTTCCTTCTGATGCCCCCTGCCCCACTCCTTGGTAGAAACGAGACCTGCTCATAAAAAGCAATGGAGAACTCAAGGATTTTAGCATACCTCTGACTGGACATCATTGTGTCTTTCCACCAAATAAGTTCATCGATGTTCTTTCTAACTTGGGCCTCGTTTCATAAGAAGAACGTGATTTTTTAAATTAAGTCCTGCCAATGCCAACACAAGCATATTATTATGCCTGCATTGCAGGAACAGGGTCAGGACTGAAAGACCTGGGGGATCAGTTTCGGTTTTGCGGCAGAAGTCTCTGTGAACACACCTAGACCTTAGACCAAACTGGGAGCCGTGGAACCCAGCCAGGGGAGCCATGGAGTCCTTGCAAAAAAACCCGCCACCCTATACAGTGTATAGGATTGTAGCGCTAATCGGGAACCATGGCCAATGGCCAGATAGATCAAGGGAGCCACCAGTTGAAAAAGTATGGGAACCACTGCCTTAGACCCAGATGGACTATAGATAGTCCAGTGGTAAGCTGCACCTTCCCCCCCACCCCCCACCAATCTAATTGCTATGCACTGGACTTTTCCAACATTATCTATAAATAGTGAGTTATTAGGAAAAAAATTGGTTGGGTGCTAGTGTCTTCCTGTATTCAGTAGTTGTCAGCTCCAGTCTCAGAAGAAGTCCCCTTTTCCTCCTCCAACTATGTGTTGGTAGGGGTGGGGAGGTGGGCAGATTCTTCTGGAAATCTTCCACTTGGCTAGTGGACGTTTGACAGGAGAAGGCCAATGTCTCTGACCAGGCTGAACTCTATGCTAAAATTACAAGCAGGAAAACACGCACACGCACATACGACTATAGATGCCAAAGCTGTGTGATTAGGCATGTACACACTCTGCGTGATACTTGGCTTAATTGCCAAGCTTGTAACACAGGGATAGGGCATCAACCTGTCAGTGCAATCTAAACAAATTAAAGCAAAACTTTAAAATGAAGCTTGGAGAAGTTGAGTGTTGCTTTTATGGTTCATTAACTCTTGGCACCAGCCGCCGAGCAAAACGGTCGTTAATTAACGTACTGTATCTATTACACAGACTATTAGCCACTAGCGCTGGGAGACAGTTGCAATGAGATGATGCGTGATTCTTTGAGGAATAGTATCCTGGCTGCAGGTTCACGGTGGAGATCTTTGCAACAGAAACCTGTCAATCCTTGGTACTTGATGCAGTTTTCATATCAATACAGAAGTAAAAGTAGCTAGGCAACAGTCTATAAGACTGGGAAAATCTGGAAAGATTTGATTCTTCCCCTTCTCCTCCCTTAGAAAAAGACTGAACTGAGGAATGGGTGGGGGAGGGCTAAGGGCAGGTGAGAAAGTAGAGGTGGGCACTCCCTACCAATCTGTTGCCCAAGGTGATCTCTGCTGCCAGTCTGATGGACAGGTTGGCCTTGAAAAAATAGCTAGTTGCTCCAAAGGACTCACAAAAAAATTTAAAAGACACAAGGGAGATACCAGCTACTTGGAGGGCATGCTAGGATGATGGTTGCTCCACCCCCTCACAGAATATAAGAGAGACACCACTTGGAAAGGTGTCTTTCTGCCCAATTAGCAGGTCTAAAGCTGGAATGCTAACATGTCACTTCTCTTCTTCTTTAAACACATACACAGGGCCAGTCCAGCCATGAAGCAGATTGTGCAACTTGCATTGTGCTGAAGTGATAGGGGAGTAGAAGATTTGGGATGTCCTACACCTCCAGCCCTGCTACCACCGACTCTACCCTGCCATAGATGGAGCCACTTTGATGCTCATCCTGCTCATTAAAAGTGAGCAGCAAGTAGATAATCCCCATTCATATCATTCTCCCTCCTTGCACTGAGTTTAAAGGGATGGTATCCCTTTAAACTTTAAATTCTGTGCAAGGATGGAAAGTTTCACTATCCTCTTAGGGCCTAGTCCTAGACTGGCCCAGACCCAACACTGAGCACTAGCACTTGTTGCTAGTGCCATAAATGTGTTGTAACGTATGTTTACGGCACCCTCAGAGTAAGGAGCACTGGCGCTGGGACTGTGCCAGTCTGATAGGCTCAGCGCCAGCAGAAGGACACACCACCGCAGGGGGTAAGTGTGACCAGTCGGTGGCGGTGCAGTCTCTGGGGAGGAGGGTGGAACAAGGGTGAAGGAGGGCAGGGAGGTGGGGAGGAACTAGGATGGGAGGGGCAGGATCCGTGAAGCTCTGCTCTGCCATATCCTGAACTCCATGTTGGGCCAGAAGGCCTGACACAGAGTCTCTCAAGTCTGAGCTGGCAAAATAGCCAAGGCAGATTTAAGAAGTCCTGTTGCAGGGGTTGGGGCTTTCCGTGGCAAAAGGGGATGAAAGTGCAACCCTGTTCAAAGTGAGACGTTCCTGTTTCCAGAAAAGATTCACCAGACTGAAGGATCACGATGAGGAAGTAAGTTGGAAGGGGCCATCAAGTGACAAGCCTTCACAACAAAGTGCAAAATTAAAAGTTTGCTGTTATTTCTGATCCATCCAGTCAAAATAAGAAACAAAAAGAAATTCAGACTTCACCATCAGGCTGAACTGTAATTGATAAGTTCTTGTTATCAATTTGATCTCAAAGTTAAACAGAAAACTGTGAACATTTCCTTTTCAATCAAGTGTCATTTTCATGAACAGCGAGTTAAAATTCATATTAAATGTAACACAAGAATGCAAATTCAGTTAATGCATAATGTAGCTACATATGCCCGTTGAGCAATTGTCTTTCACGCCCTGCTGTTGGTGCTAAATGTTCTTCTGAAGGTAGGACTGTTTTGTCTAAACATCACCAGTTGCCAATTTGGAATAGAGAGCGAGAGACTAAGGGCCCAATCCTATCCAACTTTCCAGCACCAGTGCAGCCCCAATGCAGCCCCAAAGTAAGGGAACAAATGTGGAACAGGATGAAGTGCATGCCCCACTGGCACGGCTGCACTGGCACTAGAAAATTTGATAGAATTGGGCCCTAAGGGAGCAATCCTAACTCCTTTTGTCAGTACTTTCCAGCACTGGCATAGCGGCACCAATGGGACATGTGCTGTATCCTGCAGTTGGGTGTCACTCACGGAGGCCTCCTCAAAGTCAGGGAATGTTGTTCTCTTACCTCAGAGCTGCATTGCCCTTATATCAGTGCTGGAAAGCACTGACATAAGGGGTTAGGATTGTGCCGATATTTGGTTCTGAAACACCCAACAAGGGCAAATTGATTCCTTGCATGGACCAAATTTCTGCTAGAGAACCAAAAACGGAAAGTGAACTCTAGGGCAGGGGTGTCTAACATAAGGCCCAAACAAATGCGGCCCTAGGAAGCAATGTATCTGGTCCCCATTATAATAAAGGTATTTAATACCGGTATTTCTATGCCGCCTTTCTTGGTCCTCAGATTTCTCCTTAGACTTTATTCAAGGTGGTTTACATAGGCAGGCAATTTAAATCCCCGTAGGAATTTTTACAGTTGAAAGAAGGTTCTATCTTCCAAGAACCACAACATTCAGATGTTTCTTTCTGATCTGGTTTCACATTCTGGCCTCCATCCTCCCACGCTCAGAGCAGATGGAATAGCTTGGCTCAGCTTGTCAGCTGCTTCAAGGTCGCACAGTGCCGGTTGGCCTCGAACTGGCGACCTTCGGATGTTATCTTCAGGCAAATGGAGGCTCAACCCTCTAGACCAGACCTCCTGCCCGTTATAATTGGGCTCTCCCAACTTGATAATTGGGCTCTGAGATATCTTGAGATATAAACAAAATTTGCACATTTACGCTTCTCTCATTTGCAGCTAATGAGTTTCTATGACAGAACAATATTTCTTACCATCATCTGCTTAATGATGTCATGTCCTGCTTCATGATGTCACTTCTGGCCCTCGACAGGCATCATGCTCTGCACTGCTGGATCCAGAACCCTGCGTCCAGCCTCCCGGTCTGACACAAGGCCTCTTAACTCTGCAAAATAGTCAGCACAAACTTGAGTGGCCCATTGCTTGAACCTTTCTGGATTTTGCCTCGAGGTTGACTCCTGAAGCCTTTTCCATAACTGGATGTAGCCACAAGGCAGTGGAGGTTTGGGATCAGAGTTTTCCTTCCCTCAGATGAGCTGCCTTCCCAGGCTGACGAGTCCCATCTACCCGGTGGTTGTTTAGTCGCCTCTTACAACAAGTACAGGGCACAGGGAACCACGGATAACTGGATCCACAGATACCAGGGACGCCTGTATGCACCATCAGCAGTGCTGATTATCCATAGCTGTTTTCAGGCAGGTTTTTCCTTTCTTTCCCAGTAAGTAACCCACAGGCAAAGCCAGTAGCCAGAGCCTTCCCAAGAAATTCATACGAGGGGAGTGTTCAAATTTTCAGGGAAGTGAGGACCAAGGGGGACAAATCCATATGTATGAATGGATTTGTGCCTTTGTGCCTGGCATGCTCTCTCTCTCTCTCTCTCTCTCTCTCACACACACACACACACACACACACAAATCCATATCTACAGTACTATCATGTGAAACTAAAGACTAACAAGGCTCAGAACAATTCAAGAACTATAGTAATGTCATGAAAATAAAAAACACATACACACACACAATCGAAAGCAAGTTTTCATGTTCTCCAGAACTCTTCATCAAACCAGTGTTAAAGAAAAGCAAAAAAATAAAAAGGTGGGAGAGTGGTGGCTGGACATGGGGTAATAACCATGAAAGCCTGCAGCTTTCAAATGGGGTATAGATGGAGTTTAGCAGACTTTTGCTGATTAGCCTCACTGACTACTAGACATGATCTCAGTCTTCACCCAGGGCTTCTGGGATGAAGAAAAATACAAACACCAACCATTATTCTCTTCTGCCCCTGGTGTCAATTGAAGCACACAGACCCCTTGTAAAGCAGAGAACAGAAGTACGAGAGAAGAACATGATAGCATCTATATTAGTAAAATACCAACAAATTGGTGGTACTACTCAATAGTTTGAGGACATTTAATCCCCAGAACAGTAAGATCTGAAGACTGGATTGAGTTAACATACAGACTTTATATTTCCAGACTATTAGGGGTGGTGGTGAAATTCAATCATGTTTTGTGTCCTTTGTCTAATATTGACACTGTCTCACAGCTGATTCGGGTCTCCATAAAAACATCCTAAATGCCACCTTTTGATTTTAGCAGCTTGTAAGCCGCCCAGCCTGTCACTCCAGAGCTCCACGCATTGTTCTAGACTAGAGTGTCAGACTTGCGCTGCTGAGCCCCAGAAATGTGTTATGCCCCCACCCCCAGGCATCGCAACACCCAGTTTGGGAACCTCTGACCTATATCCACTAGATCAGTGATTTTCAACCTTTTTCATTTCATGGTATACTGACAAGGTACTAAAACTGTCAAGGCAGACCTTGGGTTTTTTTTTACAGTTGACAAGGCACATGGCAATGCCAATGGGGAGGGGGGGTTACATCCCCAATGGCCCTAAGAAATAAATGAGTGGCAGTCACAAACTCCCATGGCACACCTGTGAACCATTTGCGGCACATCAATGTGCCATTGCACACTGGTTGAAAATTGCTTCATGAACTAGAGTAGTGGTTCTCAAACTGTGGGGTCCAGGACTCACCAGTGGGTTGTGATCCAATTTTTGGTGGTTCACAAAACGGACAGGGAAAATTATGCTATGTGCATGAAGGGTTAAACAAGCTGTTATGGGGCAGCACTGCTACCCAATCACCATTATAGCCACACCTCTTGGCATTTATAAATCAGGCAGCAACCTCTAGGGCCTCTAGATCAGAGAACCTCTGAGCTAGAGGAAAGCAAAATATTTATTGCCTCATATCCATATTGCGACTCATTTGGGAACTCTGGTTAAAAGGGAATTAAGGGACCAATCCTATCCAATTTGGGCCATGCACTGCCTCTTGTGGTGGGGCAGCAGTCAAAGAGACTTCCTTAAGGTATGGGAACATTTGTTCCCTTACCTTGGGGCTGTACTGCAGCTGCACCAGACCTGGAAAATTGGGTAGGACTGGGCCCTAAGGGAGCAATCCTATCCAACTTTCCAGCACTGACATAGCTGCAATGCAGCCCCAAGGTAAGATAACAAACATGCCCTTACCTTGAGGAGGCCCCCTTGACTGCCTGCCCACTGCAGGATGCATTTCATGCCACTCTGGCACAGCTATGTCAGTGCTGGAAAGTTGGTTAGGATTGCACCTTAAGTCTCTACAAAAACTACCTAATGAAATTCAGATGGAGTTCTGATCTCTCTACAGTTCATTGGCTGTCCAGGAACAGGTGCCAAATATCTGGTACGCCCACTTCATTTGAATGTTGCAAGAATAAAATGGGTGACAGTACTTCAAACTCCTTGAAGGAAGAGGTTGGTATGAATGGAGCAAGTAACACACAACTACTCATCCCAGAATGGAGAAGATCTCAAAAGCCCCTCATTTTGCCAATGCCTTGATTCTTTTCCAGCTCACTCACCTCCATTATATGCCAACAAAGTTTGAACAAACTAAAAGTTGAAGGCGGTTGGTAAAACTGACCAACAACACCTACTGTGTCAGCTTTGTGCTCTCCTCCCTTATTAAATCCCATCCGCCATCAATGGGTTGGTGGGATTTACCAGATGCGTAGTTTCCCCATCAATCTTCAATGTCTTCAGTCCTGTGGGCTTCCTCACCTCCTGTAGGAATGAGGGCGTATTTCTTTTCTCATACTGTTGGCTTCTCTATTTTTGGGTCGTGCTAACAACTAACTACCACTCCCTGCAGTCCAATGACACAATATAAAGAATGGCATATCTAATCCCATTATCATTCTAGGCGCATGGCTGTCTTCAAGAGCTTATGCATTATTTGAGCAAACATTGGTGCTTCCGTATTACGCACATCCACCCATGGAGAAAACAACTGCTGCCCTCCACCTGCCCCACACATGCTTGTGCAATATACAGGATTAAATATTAGGGGATTATTTTTACAGCCCGTCTTTCTCTTCCCTATTTGGAACCCACAAACCCATTCCATAAAATGAAACTTTGGCATTGCTCAGACTGGGAGGATAGGAGTTAAAACCTTTAATATTGACACCCCTCACAGCTTGGTATCCAGGCCCCTGTATGCTCCAGGGCCCCCTTAGCTATGCTAAGTCCTTCCACAAAAATAATCCACTTCTTGTTTTCTCCCAAGCTTTCTTCATTTCAGCAACCTAACCTAGGAAAAGGAACAACAACAACAACAACAAGAAGAAGCCATTTGTTTCTGCTATGTTAAAAGAACTGGGAGTCTCCCAGATCTACTACAGATCATTCAGCAATCTACCAGCAGATCTACTTTCTACTCATTGCTGATTTAGCTGGGTCATTTTATACACCCGTGATTCCTTCTCGAGCTTTTACTGCTGTGTGATCCTGATTTTCTGGCATGATGATTTCTATAATCTCAGCTATCTGCCAAGCAGAAAGTACAACATGGGTGTGTATACCTATAGCTATATCTTCCTAGAGGAGCCAACTCTGGTTTTTCAGCTGCTGGACAAACTTTACCATCTCCTCCTGCCTTTGCTCAGCTAATGACACAGGAGCCTGCCCTTAGAATCATAGAATATTAGAATTAAAAGGCACACTGAAGGTCATTAGTCCAACTCCTGACTAAGTACAGGCATCCCTGGTTAATCCAGTCACAAACAAAGCTTAGGTTCCAAAAGATATGAGTTGTGTTACAAAAAAACCAATCCACAAGCCTGAAATACGAGGATTTAAATCTTCCGCAGATTTAAAATCCAGTGACTTTGACGTTAACTGAGCTGAGGGCTTAAACTGAAACATGTTTTAAATTTAGGCAGAAATCCTATACATGCTTACCTGGAAGAAAACCTTATTGAACAGAATAGAACTTACTTCTGAAGTCAACTTGTATAGGATTGCGCAGTAGTTCATTTCTGATGAAAAACACCCATGAAATTAACACCAACCAAAGGAAGTTGGTCTTAGTTTGTGTGTCTTGGACTACAGAAAAAAATCATACACTTAGGTTAAGCAGGCGAGGGTGTCCCCTTTTGTTAGTGATAGCACCACTTACTCCTTTAGTATTTTTTCTGTTTCCATTTGTACTTCAAGAATTTTATTGGGGAGCAATAAAGCAAATATCAAGCCATCTAATTCTGATGAAGCAGTAGTTTTATTCTTTTTAAGGGGACTAGGGAAAAAGGTTCATATGCTAAGCAAAAGGCAGAGACCATTCTGCCCAGCAACAGATTATACTCAATGCTCTTATTTGTGTATGAGTTGGCAACACAAATCAAAGGTGAAAATAACTTATGAAGCACTAATCACAGAGATGGAGTGGCATACATACAAAATTATGCAGGGGATGGACAGAGTGGATAGAGAGATGCTCCTTACACTCTCACATAACACCAGAACCAGGGGACATCCACTAAAATTGAGTGTTGGGAGAGTTAGAACAGACAAAAGAAAATATTTCTTTACTCAGCATGTGGTTGGTCTGTGGAACTCCTTGCCACAGGATGTGGTGATAGTGTCTGGCCTGAACGCCTTTAAAAGGGGATTGGACAAGTTTCTGGAGGAAAAATCCATTACGGGTTGCAAGCCATGATAGGTATGTGCAACCTCCTGATTTGAGAAATGGGCTATGCCAGAATGCCAGATGCAAGGGAGGGCACCAGGATGAGGTCTCTTGTTATCTGGTGTGCTCCCTGGGGCATTTGGTGGGCCGCTGGGAGATACAGGAAGCTGAACTAGATGTGCCTATGGCCTGATCCAGTGGAGCTGTTCTTATGTTCTTATGTTCACTAAGTTTTGCAGGGAGTCTCACTGCAGCATGCATACAGCCCCTGCCCCTCGCCTTCAGAGCCATTCAGGGCGGGGGAGCAAAACGGAGGCAAATGCTTCCCATGCCTGGAATATGGTGGAGCATTTTGGTCAGTAGGAGCTTCTGCAATTAGGAGAGCAGCAGGGGGACAGCAATGCACAAAAAGTGCTTGGGCACCAGGACAGTCTTCTGTACCCAGATGAACCAGTCGCTCCAGTCAGACATACCAATACAAAGACTTCACTTAATCTGGAGAAAACAAGGCAAGTAACTGCAAAGAAAAACTTGTTAGACAAGTACCAAAGAGATGTCCCAGATGCTGAAAGCCAAGAAACAAAGGAATATGTTATGGAATTACCAGAATATATTGCTATGGCTTCCAGCCAACTATGATTAGGTGGTTGGTTTATATAGGATGCACAAGAGGAAAAGAAATAGCACTTTGGGACAGGCATTTTCCATCAGATTGTTAGCAGTTTTTTCTACTCCAGCATTTCTCAAATTGTGGGTTGGGACCCAGTGGGTCCTGAGTCAATTTTAGGTGGTTAACCATTCAGTTCAATGTCTATTTTATTTTTAGTATATCGGGCGTGATACTACCATAGCATGTGATTGATTAGGGGAAATGTTACTGATCTGTACTTTTAACAGGTTACTATGTATATGCATTTAACAGTAGTAGTGAATGGGGCTTACTCCCAGATAAATGTGGATAGGATTGCAGCCTTTGGATGTTTGGGGAATATATATTTTTTAAAACAGATCAGCAACTGCTTGGGAGTGTTAGGAGGGTTCTTTATTTTAAATAAAATTTTAAATGTCTACTTGTTGTAAACTTTTAATTTACTTGCTTGATTGATTTGATTTTGTCATATGGGGGTGTTAAACATGTTCCTGCTTAATGATGTCACTTCCGGCCGTGATCTCACTGCCAGGTTAATGACATCACTTCCAGTGGGTCCTGACAGATTATCATTTTAAAAAGTGGGTCCCAGTACTAAAAGGTTTGAGAACCGCTGCTCTAGCCCTTTTTCTCTATTTGGTTAAATTCCGTTTAAATGAACTGGTTCTATTTTGACGCCTTGCCTACTCTCTGTTCACAGGCAATTCAGTGTATTGTCACACCTGACTGTTCACAGGTGCCATTGCAATTTGATTTTAAATAAAAAACCCTGGACTTCTATGCTCTCCTGAAGGGATGGTTTTTCCTGGATGCCCCCCCCCCAACTGGTCTCCTTAGGTTGGGATGGTGGCAAAAGCTCCTTCAATTACTAGGATAAAGGGAAAGTGGAGCCGAAAGGGACGTGTGAGCACTCACCACTAAGTACCATTCCCCCACCCTGTGGTCTTCTCCAGCTCTGACAGCTTACTGTGTGGCTGTGTATTTATTTAAAATACTTCTACTAGTTTCCCACAAGATCTGTGCACCAAGCAAAATCCATCCACATAAAATTGCATGGCATAATAAATTTTAATTGCCAGTGTTCGTTGTGGGTTGCCAGTATTTTTACAGGCCGCAATCCCTTGTCTCTAGTGTTCCTCATGTAAATCTCACCTGAAGAAGGAAGCAAGAGTCTTTGGGTGCTGTTCCTCATTCCTTTCTAACACACACACACACACACACACACACACACACACACACACACACACTTTGGTGTGTGTTAGAAAGGACCTAAAGGGCTGGGGTAGCCAACAAATAATCTGTCAAAATTCTAGATAGCCTCTTTATTCCTTCATCCGTAGAATGTAGAGGTTTCTTGTGACTGAGTATAGTATAAGTTTGTAGTATCTGTTGAACAGCCCAATCCTATGCATGTCTACTCAGAAGTAAGTCTCATTAGAGTAAGTGGGGTTTACTCCTAGGAAATTGTGGATAGGAGTGGGCTGTTAATTAGCAACTATTTTATTGAAAACAGCCTTGTGCACGAACACCTCCTGATCATTAAAACTATTTATTCTCCCATAAGTTTAAAGACTGGGAACAAAAAAACCACAACAATCATGAAGAATTATGTTTCTAGAGCAATGGATTTATTTTCTGGGGGGGGGGGGATTGGACAATACTTCCTATATAGCTTTTAGTTTATTCTAATTTTTTTCTATTGTCCTCTCTCCCCCTTTTTTAAAAGCTGAGGATCCCTGGTTCACACAAACCGTGTTTTTTTTTCCTCCCAGGAAAGTGCAGCATAAACAAAGTTCAGACTAAATGAGTGTTCCTGAAATATGAATTTAGCTTCCCCCCATAGTTATGAATGACCCTTCAAAGAACTGTTCAGTGTTGGGAGTGATAGCCTGTGTGATCTTGGCAATGCCCTCCTATTAACAAATCGGTTCAAAGCAGCAGGTTTCATGGAAGATTTGGGACCTTCCGAACCGAAAATGATTGGGGCTGCAGCCAGGAAAAGAGGGGTACTGCCAGTTGTTGGGGGGGGGCCTTCGCCCATTGGAAGTGACTCCGAGAGCTTCTCTGCAGGCGAGAAAATTCCAGCAGAGGGACTGGATGGCAGAACAGTCCTTCCTGCAGACTGCAGAGCAGGCCAGGTCATTATGGACTCTCAGGGAGCCGAACAGGCATTTCAGCACTAAACTGAGGCCATTGGCTGCCTTCCTACCTAAAAGGGAATCTCTTTGAGCCAAGCCAAAGGATTTCTCTAGAATAATGATTGAACCACTGTAACAAATGACTAAATAAGCACAGATGCGGTGCAGGGAGACAAAACTGCAAGAGGCAGGGCCTCTGAGATGAATTGTATCTGGGGGTACAAAGTTTCTTCTGGGGCCCCGTCCCTTCTCCATTGGGGGTCATTTTCATACAATCAGTTGGATCATAACCTCCACGAATTATGCTGTTTAAATCTATGTCTGCTTACACAAAAGGTGAATGCTAATCTTCGCACAATATGTGCAAACATTTCCTGAGAGCCCAGGAAATTTCTAGGGTCTCCACCTTTGGCTCCTGGCTTTTTGACCCTGGGAATGATGTACCCAATTCACTCCCCTCGCATGGGCACTGGTGAGATCAGAAAATGTAAGATCCTAGGAAATTTTTGGGTCCTCTCCTTTGGCTCCTGGCTTCCCTTTTTTGCCCTAGGCTAGGTACAATTTACCCCCTGCATCCCCCTCTCATCCTTCATTAATGGTGTGTATACTTACCCCCCCTCATTTTTTCTGATGGGCCTCCAGTTTCTTTAACAGCAGAAATCAGCAGGTGAGCTTTTGCACTAATGAGGACAAACTTCACCTAGTGAATTTCTGCCTGAAGATACCTTCAGGTAGGAGCTTTGCAAAGGTGGGGAAAATGCCAATTTTAATTATAATGGGATTTATGGGCAACTTATTTCATTTTCTGTTTGAATATCATGAAGAGAGGCCTTTGCCATCAGCTGGTTTGTCCAGCAGATGGTTTTAGAAATGAACCTCGAATTCAAGAACCCAAGTGGCAATCGTCCTGATTCCTTGGAGGACTTGGGCTGCAATCCTCTACCCACTTACCTGGGAATAAGTCCCATGGAAATAAATAGGACTAGGTTCTGAGTAGACACTGATAGGATTGCATTATATAAGGCCCATTTACTGCAGATTGGGGGGGGGGGGAATAGTCCATATTACAGTGTACTATAATGAAACATGAGAGATCCATGGAAGAGGGAGATTGTATAGCAGGCTGTGAATGCAGACATTGCAGTCCTCATTCTGTAAGGGGGGGAAAATGCTTGTTTGACGTTCATTTCTCCTTGAGATCATCTATTCCAGCCTTGGCTTCATTCATTCAGAAATGACTTTTTCCTTATGGCTTTCTGTTCCGATGGAGTGAAGAATCAAATCAAAACTTGTCCCTTGCGTTGACCATTCACACGACTGTCCTTTGGGGTCTGAGTTTCGGTCCCCCAAAATCCCTCCAGCCTATGTTTCCTTGGAAGGAAGCCCCACTCTGTCACCGAGGTTGAATCCCAAGTTGGGTGTCTTTAGCAAGGGTGGGCAAACCTTCAACTTTAGGGATCCTGGACCGTTAACCATTGTATAGAAGAGGGAATTTCAGTAGGTGCAGCTTCTCATCACACAGATGACAAGCTGCACCTACTGAAATTCTCTCTCCTAACCCTTGTTAAAGGTCCAGGATCCCTAAAGTTGAAGGTTTGCCCACTCCTGGTCTATAGGATGGTTCCCTTAAATCACTCCCCCCTCCACTTTTAATAGTCACCACTTATCGGATGACCACTTACCTCTAACCATTTACTGGGTTAATTTGTGTTATACAGAATAAAACGTCTAGTCTGGGCTCTTTAACCCATTTGCCCTTATGGAGAGCGAATATTTCAGCCTACTCAGTCAATTCCTCAGCCCCCCTTTCTTGCAACAGTGAAAGCCAACTGCTGGCAAACCTGGGGCCATTCTCCTAGTGTAAATAATAATTATGAGAAGAAAACAGCCAGATTCCAATCCTTTGCACATTTGTTTGCTTGGCAGTCCGGGGAATCCATAGGACTAACTTCAGAACATGGGACTGGGTTTGCACTGAGTTAGAGACCACTAGACGATACAGCCGCTGTGGAGAGGCCTCTATGCCCATACTGGCAGCACTTAGTCTCAGGCAAAAGGATGTGTCTCGTTTTGTTTGTTTTGTCCGTATATAAATGTAACCAATAAATCAATGTATTTTATTTCTGGAGTATAGCCTGGGATCAATGGTCTCATCTCTGCAATCCCATGCACACTTACCCAGGATTAGCCCCACTGACTATAATGGGACTTACTTTTGAGTAGACACCCATAGGGTTGGGCTGCAAAGGTCTGCAATGTACCTGGCAGTAAGCCCCATTGATTATAATGGGAGCTACTTCTGAGTAGTCATGCATAGGCTTGGGCTGTGAGTTTATCTCTCAATCTGATTACTGAATGAAATCTACAAGCCCCCTTCCCCCCCCCGTTTATGCGCCCCTCTAGGTAGGTTTCTAAAAGTAGTAATTTTAAGGGGCCAGAACAACAAGGTCGGGGGGCTGTTTCCCTCTGTAATTTGGGGATCGGGGCCCGTTCACCGACGATCCCCAAACCTGTTAAGCCGTGGAATCGTTTTAAGACCAACTGAGTCTTTAAACTGGACTGAATTTATGTCCACCGGTTGAACTGCTTTGGGAACAAAGGCTGTCCGAAGCCCTTAATTGGGGATCGAAAAGGGGGGGACGGGGAGAAGCTGCTCCAAGGGTGAAGGGGGACGGGGAAAAGCCCTCTCGAACGCCAGATGCAGCTCAGAGGACCGAGAAAGGAGCGAACCGAGTGAATGCAAGTGACGAGCACAGTCCGGGCAGAAGAGGGCACTTTCAAAAGGTGGGGGGTCTCGAGATTTCATTTTGATATATTTTTATGTAATATATTGATATAAATAAATAAAATCTTGAGGAATATTTATATTTATATTTATATCAATATCTATCTATCTATATTTATATCAATATATATCAATATATATAAATCAATATATCAATTGATTTATATCAATATATATAATTGATATAAATTATATCAATATATAAATTTATATCAATATATCAATATATATTTATATCACTATATATAAATATATATACACGAGAATATATATATAGAGAGAGAGAGAGATTTGTACACACACATGATTTACAGAGAGAGTTTTATATATAGATTTTAATTTCTCTATATTTCTTTTACTCTCTATAAATCATATGTATATATAGAGAGAGATTCTAATATCTTTATCTATACATATGATTTATATATATATATATATATATATATATATATATATATATATATATATAAAATCTCTATTTAGATTTATATATATACATATATATGTATATATACATATATATACATATGTACACATATATACATATATATGTATATTATATACATATAATACGCAGCATATTATATACATAATATGTATATTATATACATATATATATACATATATATGTATATAAATCTGAATAGAGAGATTTATATAGAGAAAGATTTCAATATATATGAGAGATTTATATATATAATATATAAAAATTACACACACACACACACGAATTACAAATATTTACAAATATACTATATTTGTAAATATGGGTGGGGAAGGAGGAGGACGCTTTCATGAGCTCAATCTTGGTTTTATCCGTTGAAAAGTTTCTTTAGAAACCCTAACCAAATCGTGAGTCCTGTTTTCAAACGTCCGCTTGATTTAGTTCAGCAACGAGTGCGACGGGGGGGGGGATCGGGTGGAGGGAAACTAATTGAGGAGGGGGGAGTGTGCCCCTATTCAACCCCCCTCTGGCGCCGCTTTGAAGCGAAGCCTTTGGACTCGGATCGCTTTCTTTCCCTAATGGTTCAAAGCGCTGCATCAGGAGAGAGGGGCAATTTTTTTTTTCCACGGGGGGGGGGGGGGATTATTATACGCAGCTTCACTAGGAGGGAAAAGGGGGTTTCCTTTCTATTTTATTTTATTTTATTTAGATATGATTTTTTTTATTTCGTTAAACGGACGAAAATAGTTGACTGTCATCATTCATTTTACTTTTCCGTTCGTTCATATATATATATGTGAACGAAAGAAAAGCAATAGAACAGAAGGGGGTGAGGAAGAGACAACTGATGTAAATAAGGCTGGGGGGGAAGTAAAATTTGATCCCCCCGCCCTGAAACAAGCATGTCACCCAAAGAGCCTTGGTCTGCCCCCACCTCCAGCCTGATCTGTCTCCTGGCCCCTGGTATTCCCGCCTGCCTTCTGCAGAACCACCACCATCAACAACTAAAATGCACCTAAAGGCAAAATATATTTGTAAATTACAAGGATACAGACATACATACTCTTTGCCAGTGGCGTAGCTAAGGGGGGTGCAAACCGCTGGGGCTGCAATCCTCTCCACACTTTCCTGGCAGTAAGCCCCCTTGACTATAATGGGACTGACTTCTGAGTAGACAGGCATCGGATTGGGCTCTAGGTCTTGCAGGGATCCTCACTGCAGCGTGGAAGGGACGCCCCCCCCCTTGGGAGCCGTCCCTGGCATTCGCCTCCGTTTTGCACCCCCCTCCTGGAATGGTTCCCAAGGGGAGGGGCGGGGCCCCTTAGCACGCTGCGGTGGGGCTCCCTGAGAGACTTACAGCCCTATCGACATCTTCCTGGAACTAAGCCCCATTGACTCTAATGAGAGTTACTTCTGAGTAGACATGCATAGGATTGGGCTGTTAGTGCTTTGCACCCCTTCTAGCTACGCCACTGCTCTGTGCCTCGAATGGTCGAGGACATCATTCTTATTCCCCCCCCCCAACCACCTTCATTCACTTCTCAGGCACTGAAAGGAGCATCGTCGCCTGGGAATTGCTGTGAAAGGTGATGGTTTTGGGGGGGGGGAATCCTGAATTTTTACCCCCCCCAAAGATGATTGAATAATAACACGTATTATTACTACGACTTTGGGGGGAGGGGGCTCAAGTTGCATCCAATTATTTGATTTAAAAAAAAATTAATTTAATTGTCTGTCGATTGATTGATTGATTGATTGATTGATTTTTGCAGTTCAGGTTGTTTGCAAGCTTGTCAGCCACAAAGGACCCACATCCCGGGGGGGGGGGTTTACCCTGGATGATCCTGCCCTCCCCCAAATCATGGCAACCCAGCCACCCCGAGTCATCCCAGAGCCGTCTGTCAAGACAGTGCCGGACCCGATGGATTGCCTCAAGACTCTTCCTCTGCAAATGCTCTCTTTTTCCCGGGGGGGGGGGGAAGAGGGGGGCTCAGGAGGCGCCAGAGCAGCCAAGCACCCTCCGACCGCGTCTGCCTCACCTCGGAGGGTGCTGGGGGGGGGGGACGGGGACGCCGTGGCTGGGTTCCTTCCAGCAGCTGCGTGGAGGGGGTTCCACCGGGGGAGGAAGACCGAGACCCCTGTCCCGGGCGGGACTCCTGAGTTCGAGGAAGCACACAGGCAGGCACCATCCTCCTCCTCCTCCTCGGATCTTCCTCGCCCAGGACTGCTCCGAACCCTTTCCCTCTCCCTCCCCTCCGGGGCAAAGGGAGGTCGAGGACGCGGCTGCCCTTCTCCGGGACCTGCCTCGCCTTCCCCTTCCCGGCTGGAAAGAACGGGGGGGGGGCAGATCTTGACCGGGGTCTCCCCGCCGGCCTGCAGACGGTTTCCTCTCTCCTGCCTCCTCTCCCTCCTTCCTTCTCCTTCTTTGCTGCCTGCTCTTTTCCTTCCTCGAGATTTTTTCGAGGCAACTTCCCTGCTTGGTTGTGTCACCAGCTGCATTTCCCCCGCCTGCCCCCCTGGATGTCCACCTCTCTTCTTCCCTGGCCCTTCTTCCTTGCTGTCCTTTTTGCAGAAGCCAAGCCTGGTCTCTGAGCTCCCATAACACACACAACTTGGCACACACACACACACACACTACTTGGAACACATAAACACACCCTTGTATTGGCAACCTTCAGTCTCGAAAGACTCTGGTGTCGCGCTCTGAAAGGTGGTTCTGGCACAGCGTCTAGTGTGGCTGAAAAGGCCAATCCGGGAGTGACAATCCCTTCCACACCGGGAGCAAGTGCAGTCTGTAAACACACCCTACTTTGTACACATAAACACACACACACAACTTTGTACACCTAAATCCTCTCTCTCTCTCTCTCTCTCTATCTGGTACACACACACATAGTACTTGACACACACACACACAGTACTTGGAACACATAAACACACACAACTTGGTACACACAAACACACACTACTTTGTACACCTAAATCCACACACATACACACACTATCTGGTACACACACTCACACACACACACAGAGTACTTGGTGCACGCACGCATGCACGCACGCACGCACACACACACACACACACACTACTTTGTACTCCTAAATCTACACACACACAAAACTTGGTACACACAGTACTTGGTACGCACACACAGTACTTGTGCACAAACATACACACTACTTTGTACTCCTAAATCTACACATACACATAACTTGGTGCACACACACACAGTACTTGGTACACAAATATACACACACACTACTTTGTACACCTAAATCTACACACACATACACATAACTTGGTACACACACACACCCTCCCTGCTTCCCCAACTCTGTCTCAGTTTCTCTTTCTTAGCAATCCAAGTCCAGATTCTTCTTCAAAAAAGGGGAGAGAAAAATCAGGGGCTCCATTTTGGCAAGTGCAGGAGGGGGGAAGGGGGAATATTAAAACATAAGAACATAAGAACATAAGAACAGCCCCACTGGATCAGGCCATAGGCCCATCTAGTCCAGCTTCCTGTATCTCACAGCGGCCCACCAAATGCCCCAGGGAGCACACCAGATAATATTCACTTCTGAAGGGCTGGAATGAGGGCTGGTTTCCAGAGGAAAAAGGCGTTCCTCCACCCACCCCCCTTCTGTTGCAGCCTGTGGGTCTCTGCTCTCTGCCCTCTTTCTCCGACCCCAAAGGTGGGAAGGCTGACAACCCCGGCCTATGCAGGTCTACTCAGAAGTAAGTCTCATTATGTTCAATGAGGCCTACTCCATGGAAAGCGTGCACAGAATTGTGGCCTGAATTGCTTGAAGAAGATCTCCGCAGAGCCAGCCTCCTGGGACAATTTGATTTGCTTTTGGGTGGAGAAAGAAGGGGAGATTCGAAACCACTTCATTTGTCTCCATGCTGGACTCCTCTCTGGCTCTGGCTGGCAGCAAACTGCCTCCCGCCCCAGAGCTTTGATCAATCCCAAACTAATTACCCCCAAGTCTTAATTAAACTCTTTAGCAGTTGGGTCCCTGTTCTGGCTAGACAACAGTTCGACAACACCCGGTGCCTTCCACCACATGTGGGGACCCACAGAGAGGAGCTAGACAGGCAGTGGCCCTCCAGACCTTCCTAACCCAGCATCACCATCATCATCATCATCATCATCGCTTCTCACATTTCCTCTCTTTGAAAAGGGCGATCCACCCATTTATTTTGCCACCAGATCCACCAAATCAACCATTTTTTTTGCACGTGCAATAATAATAATAATTAATAATAATAATTTAAAAAAAAATACAACCGGAAATGTCAGATCCTGTACAAAACTGAATCCAGTCCTGTGTCCACAAGGGAGGCCATCGGTCAAGAAGTCGGGGGGGGGGGGGTGTTTAAAGGGTGTTGGTGCTTGGGAGGGGTTGGAAAAAGAGGGAGGAAACCAGGAAAGTAGGAACGAAGAATCTGGGGATCAAACAAAACCAACTAGCAGGCAAAGTCCATCAACACATTTGGGGGGCGGAACCTATGTACAGCGAGGGGGTAAAAGGGACGCATGCTCTAGGGTGGCCAGACCCAAAGGGACGCTACAGAGAGCACCCCCGGGTGCCTCCACCCCGTGCCTCAGAAGTCTGATTTTTTTGCATTCGGGCTGCTGTTTGGGGTGTGGTTTGGCACCCCCTCAAGGTGTAGTACCAGGGGAAATGTACCCCCCTGCCCCACTTAGCTATGCCACTAATCCGTCCATCAAGGTCAATACTGTCTGCTCTAACTGACAGTGGCTGCCCAGGATTTCAGGCTGGTGTCTTTTCCCAGCTCTGTCCAATGTCACCAGCGATGGTACCAGAACTGGTCAGAAGCAACCCAGCGATTCTGTCACTTGCTTACAGTCCCTGCCCATCCAGGACCATCCTTGTTAAAAACAGGGGTGTTCTCCCGTGACAGTAAGGGGCCTCTCCTGGTGTGCTCAAGAGAGATGGTGCTGGGAACAAGAAGTTCTTGAAGACAAGAGCTGATACTTCCAAGGAACGGCAATTATTCTCTTTGTGATTTCTGAGAACAGAAAACTCTCTTAAAAGGACTAGATTCCCTGGAAAATTAGATCTTCTGGAATTGGGGATTGTCCTTTTTGGAGACCAGGATATCACTTTTTCTCCAGCTGGGTCTTCAGGAATAAGGATCAGTCTAGTCCAAAAAGAGCTTCAAGTCAAAGACAACCCGAAGCTTATTTTGAGGTTGCAGTATTGTGAAAAGAAAGGTCATTTAAAATATGGAATGTTTAAAGGAAGACCTATAGGGTATCCTATATGCACATTCATTCAGAAGTAAATCCTACTGAATACAATGGGGCGCACCCCTAGGAAAGTAAGGGTTCAATCCTATCCAATTTTCCAGTGCTGGTGCAGGTGTGCCAGCGGAGTGTGTGCTGTATCTTGTGGTGGAGGAGCAGTCACTGGGGTCTTCTCAAGGTCTGGGAACATGTGTCCCCTTACTGCATTTCGGCTACACCAGAGCAGGAAAGTTGGAGAGGATCGGGCCCTTACTTTCCTAGGAGTGAGCCCCATTGGACACAATGGGCCTTACTTCTGAGCAGGCATGTTTAGGATTGCGCTGAGGTACTAGTGTCTTGTGTGAACATAAAACCCAGAACCGAGAATGTATACTGGATTTTGTGCGCCACAATCCTGATTGACAACATTTAGACTTGGCTAATTCACAGTGAGCTCACAACTGGTCTTTTCGTCAGACACAAGGAAAGTCAGAACAATCCTTTTCAAGACAGGTAACTATCCCCAAGGGTGAGATTATTCCAGGTAATTCTCACCTTCTGGCAGGGGCTAAAGAGTAGCCTTTCCAAATCTGGGAGATCTGGGCTTGCATTGACAGTTCCTTCTTCTAGACTTGAGATGCTACTACAGTAATATGAAATGCCACCTACACTAGGAATAGACCTTCTCTCCTAAGGGGCAGGAGACTTCTGGACCAAGCAGGCAGTCCTTCAGGGAAGAAAGAGAATCCCTTGGAACAAGAATTGTGTCAGGATACAGGCCTGCACTCTGCTGGGATACTATACGGCAGGGCTTTGAGAGAACATCTTAGTGGTCTTCTGGGGTCAGGGGCAGTCCTTTAAAATGAAGGGACCTTATCACCCAGCCAGCTAGACACAATAAGGGCATCTAAACAGAAGGGGTCTTCCCCCTCCCCTCTTTCTTGGAAAGTGAGGGTCTGGCAACACTAGGCAGGCTTCCCAGACTGGGCCTTGACCCAGCTCAATAAATACACTCAAAGTAATTGGTCCTTTGTCCTGGTCTCTCCCCAACTTGAGATGGGAGGGGGAAGAACTCGAGTCTCTCATCTCGCTGCCCCCCTCCCCAACCAAGCAAGTCTGTCGCCTCTCTCCAGCAGTCCTGGAGGCCCAAGGCTGGCTGGCTGTGCCCAAGCGGAGCGCAGGAAATATCAAATCGCTTACGAAGTGCATGCAGAAGGTGTCCATGTGAGGGTGGCTCAAGGGTGGTGGAGCCCCGTGGAGGGTGGGGGCAGCTGCTCTGGCTTGCCGGGGGTCTGAGGCATGACCATGGGGCAGCTGCCGCCGCCACCGCTGTCGTGCAGCTTGCGGACGTGTTTCTTGAGGTCAAAGTTCCTGCAAAAGCCTTTGCCACAGGTGGGGCAGGTGAAGGGCTTCTTGTCGTTGTGGGTGTGCATGTGGAAGGTCAGGTTGTACACCTGGTGGAACGCCTTGTTGCAGATATTGCACTTGAACTGCTTCTCGCCGCTGTGCGTCAGCTTGTGGTTTTTGTAGTTCCCTGGAGGCCGAAAAGAAAGGGTTAATAATGGGGGCCCACAAAGGGGAAATCTTCCCCCCCTCCCACAATCTCAGCCCCTCAATAACTTACTGGCTCCCCTTTGAACAAACAAACACACGGAAATACAATCTCCAGGCAGAACCGGTTTCACTCCAGAGTCAATTCGACCTTTCAAATTATCCGTGGACTGGCTGTGGATTATCGCACGGTTTAAAAACAAACAAACAGCCAAAATTTTGAGGCAACCAGGAAGCCAATTTAGGGGAACAGATCTAAAATTTCATTCACTTGCTTTCCAAGTGGATCTCTTCTGGAACGGCTCTGTTCCAGGGATCACCTGGGTCAACTCCGTATCAACATATAAATATATATATATTTTCGGAACATATCCAGATAGATAGATAGATAGATAGATAGATAGATAGATAGATAGATAGATAGATCTCAGGGGAATTAAACAAGTATCAACCCTTGTTTTGACTTAACTGGGTTGTGCATCAGAGGCAACCCTACACCTCTCAAGGCCAAGAAAATCCTTCAAGACATCTTTGAAGGGGGCCCAATGCTATCCAACTTTTCAGCACCAGTGCAGCCATAAGGCAACCCCAAGGTAAGGGAACAAATGTACCCATGCCTCAAGAAGGCCTCAGTGATTGCCTCCCCACCACAGGATGCAGTGCACGCCCCAATGGCACGGCTGCACCAGCACTGGAAAATATTGGATTGGGCCCTGAGTCTCTCCTTGTTTATTTGGACAATGAAACCCACATAGCCCAGTGGGGCTCACCCCCAACCAAACGTGCCTGTGTTGGCAGAGCTTCTTTTGTAGGTGGTTGTCTACAGATGGTTGTGGTTCCACTGGCCGTCATGCGCTCCACATCCTCCCATCCCAGCTAAGCAGAAGTGGCAAACCACAAATCAGACTAAGAGCCCAATCCTGTGTATGACAATTCAGAAGCACATCCCATTATAGTCTACGGGACTTACTCCCAGAAAAGTGTGGGTAGGATTGCAGCCTCAATCCCCAAATCAGTGTCTTCTGATCAGGGAGAACTAAAACAACCACCGTCTCCATTTGGTGCACTTTCCCCACATGATTCTGGCAATTCATACCCTGAACATGGAATTTTTTTTGCATTAATAAGAAAAATAAAAGTAATGAATAAAATAATTTGAAATATCTGATCTGCGACTTGGGAAGAGTAACACACACACACACACACACACACACACACACACACACTCACAGATGAACATGGTGGTCCAGAGATCCTACCTTTTTGGTGAAAGCCCTTGCCACAGAACTCGCACACGAAAGGTTTGTAGCCGGCATGGATCCGTGTGTGGGTGTTGAGAGTGGAACTCCGGTTAAAGGCTTTCCCGCACTGGTTGCACTTGTGGGGCTTCTCCTGCAGAGAAGGGGGTGTAGGGGGGGGGAGCAAAGCAAAACCAGAGCCATTTTCCAAAGCACTCCGGGCTGGGGAGAGTCCACAGGCGGGTGTCTGAGGGGTCTGATGGTGAGATGAAGACCTGGGACAAACTGTTGAACACAAACCATCACCACCACCCCCAAAACAGCTCGGCTTGGATTCCTAGCACCGAAAGGGAATCCAGTGGATATTTTCCTTGAAACAGCCCATAAGGTTTTTGTTTTCCCATCTGAAGGGGGAGGGCAGCTTGGAGAATTGGAGGGGAGCGGGATAAAGGGGAAACCCCTGACATTCTTCCAGTCCTGTGTACACATAAGTCCCAGGGGTCTTACACCGGAGAACACATGCCTCTAAGAAAATTAAAGACCCAAAGAAGAAGGGGAGGAAGTAGGCAGACAGTAGCAGCCCACAAAGCCTTTTTCAAGGTGAAAGAAAGAAAGAAAGAAAGAAAGAAAGAAAGAAAGAAGAAAGAAAGAAAGAAAGAAAGAAAGAAAGAAAGAAAGAAAGAAAGACACAGTACAGACGACATCATTTCAGAGCCTTTCATCTGAACACTTCCCACCTGTGGTTTCTCCTGCTTCTTTCAAAGGTGCTTTGGCTAAAATGTCCTGGGGATGTGTCCAAACGGACCAGGGATGGGGGAACAATAGATATGAACCCCTGAGGGACAGCCAAAGAGTGGGGAATTGAGAGAGAGAGAGAGGAGAGAGGCTTGAAGCTTGGAAGAAATGCAGTTTGGAAAGTTTGAGGATAGATAGATAGATAGATAGATAGATAGATAGATAGGTGGATGGGTGGATGGGTGGATGGGCTGGGGCTACCTGGGTGTGGATGATCTTGTGGCGGCAGAGGGTGCTGGCCTGGCGGAAGCCCTTGCCGCAGACCTTGCACACGAAGGGCCTGGCGCCCGTGTGGACGGGCATGTGGCGCGTCAGGTTGTAGTGCGCGTTGAAGACCTGCGGAGAGGAGCAGAGGCGTGGGGTGAGCGGGGGGCGCGGGGCGGGGGGGCCGGGGCGGGCGGCGGGCGGGAGACGACGACACTCGCCTTGCCGCAGACCTCGCAGGTGAAGACCTTGGGCTTGGCGCCGGGCGAGCCGCGCCCGAAGTCCGCTCCGACGGCCTTGAAGGCGGGCAGCTTGTCGGCGACCAGCAGGTGCGCGGCGGCGGCGGCGGCGGCTGCTGCGGCGGCGGCGGCGCTGTGGAGCTGGGCGTGCGCCAGGTACTTGTCGGACGGGGCGGGCGGCTTGTTGCGCTCGGCCAGGCAGGCCTTGGGGGGCGGCGGGGCGGGCGGCGGCAGCGGCTGGCCCAGCAGGTAGGAGGCGACCGGGTGCAGGCTGAGCGCCGAGGGCGCGGCCGGGGGCGGCGGCGGAGGGGGGTCGGCGGCGCGGCCGAAGTAGCCCAGGGCGCCCAGCGCGTGGAAGGACGAGTGCGCCACCACCCGCGGCCGCACCAGCTTGTAGTGCGCGGGCAGCTCCGCCGGCGGCTTCAGGCCCAGCCCCGACGCCGAGGACGGAGGCTCCTTGCGCGGCTCCTTGGCCGGAGGCTCGTAGGGCGCCAGCGGCACGAAGGGCAGCACGCAGGGCAGCGCGGCCCCCAGCAGCTGCTGCTGCTGCTGCTTGCCCGCCCCGACGGGGCCGCCCTGCAGGAACGGCGGCGGCAGCAGCGGCGGCGGCGGCGGCAGCGCCCGGGGCTCCGTGCGGGCCATGATGCGCTCGATGGAGAAGGCCAGCGGCTTGGAGGCGCCCAGCAGTCCGCCCAGGCTCTTGGCCGCCGTCGGGGGCCCGCCGCGCTCCATGGCTCCGGCCGTGGCCCGGCCCCTCACGCCGCCGCCGCCGCCGCCGCCGCCTCGCCCTCCGCAGCCTCCCGGGACGCCCCCGACGCCGCCGCCCGGCCCATCAGCTCCATCCCCGACGCCGACGCCGCCAGCAGCCCCTTCCTCGACGCCAGCACAGCCGATCCGCGCAGCCCAAGCAGCCCCATCGCCGCCCGTGCGCTCCCGGGGCAGGGGACGGCAGCCCTCGCCCTCTCCTCCTCCTCCTCCTCCTTTCCGTCTCCCTCTCCGGACGGCAAGTGTTGGGTCAACAGCAGCAGCCACGATCCCGCCGCTCGACCGCTTGCCGGAGGAGAAGGTAAACTAAATAATGGCTCCATGCCTTCCGACAGGCACCAGGAGGGGGGGGGCAGAAAAGGGGCGACCCCCTTTCCCTCCCCACCCCCGAGAGCGCTGGGAAGGCTTCCCATTGGCGCCCGCGCCGCCGCCTCCCGCCCAGAGAGGGGGGAGGGAGCTGCCCTCCCCCTCCCCTCCCCTCTTGATCTCCCCCCCCCGTCCCCTGGTACTGCTCCCCCTCCGCTGAAGCAGCCTTCCGAGGTGGATCGATGCTCCCCCTCGCCTGCCGGTGACATCAGCCTCCCCCTCGGAAGAGCACAGCCGGGCTGCAGACGGGGAAAGGGGGAGCCCCACTTCGGGGCGTCCAGTGGGCCAGCGCGGAGCTGCCTGCGCCCGCTCGCCAGTTCCAGCCCGGGCGGGCCTCCTCCGCCTGCCTGCCTCGGCTGCTCCGCTCCTGCCCTGGTCCTCTCCGCCTCCCTCCTTCCCTCCCCTCTTCCGAGGTAGCCCTTTAGACGGCGGGGCTCTGCCAGGCGCCCGCCTCGCTGCCGTGCGAGCCAAGGGGGGTTTCTGCTGGCCTTCCCCCCCCCCCAAGAGGCAAAGGGTCCTTCCTTGGGCGCCGTCGATGCTTGGCCGAGCCTCAAGTGGCCAGGAAGGGCGACCGAAATGAATGAGTGAAGGGAGCAGGCTACAAGTCTACCCACACTTACCTGGGAGTAAGGCCCTATTGGCTATAATGGTACTCACTTCTGAGTAGGCGTGATTGGGCTCTCACCCCCAAGGAGAGATCGTTGGAGGGAGATCAGACGCTGGCCGAAGGCAGGCAGGCAGTTCACTGGGCAGTCAGAGCCGATCCCGGCTGCCCGACACACGAGGAAGCTCTCTGTGTGTGTGAACTGTCCTTAAACACGATCCTGAAGCCCCATAAAAAAACTGAGGCTATAATCGATAATCGATCATCAATCATCTCAACCCACATTTACGAGGAAGCGGGGTGCGTGAGTGAGTGAGTCCCCAAACAGGTTCCTGAAGCCCCATTAAAAAAATACTGACACCATAATCAATAATCGATCATCAATCTTCTCATTCCCCATTTAAATCACCGAGGAGGGGGATTTTGCACGCGCCCCCTCCCCATTGGATTCTTTAAGGAATCCGAATGCCCAAGAATGCTTCCACGCACCAAAAAGGGAATCTCACAAGTCACCCTGGTTCTGGGTGGGCCTACTCAGAAGTAAGCCCCATTAGAGTCAATGCGGCTTACTCCCAGAAAAGTGTGGAGAGGATTGGGCTGTGGGGCCGCGATCCTAGGCACACTTTCCTGGGAGTAAGCTCCAGTGGGACTTACTTCAGAGTAGACAGGCGTAGGATTGGGCTGCAGGGCTGCAATCCCAGGCACGCTTTCCCGGGGGCAAGCCCCGTTGGACGTAATGGGGCTTACTTCCGAGTAGACCGGATGAGGCTCGGGCTCTCGTTTCGTTCCTAGCTAGAGACCTGCTGGAAGCTGCTCCGCTTGGCTTGGAAGCGAAGCGATCCGATGGCTTGGGATCGAATTCGCTGTCGGGGAGGGTCTTGGGGATCGCAGAGGGGCTTTCCTCGGACGGGGGGGGGCCCAGGAACAAACCCGCGTTTGGATTGAAACGGCTTAGAAGTGCGGTTCAGATCCTGCGTGGTGTGCTTGAGGATCGAAATCCTCCACATATAAAGCAAGAACCATAAAAAGGCGGCCCCCCCCAAGAAAATCCGCCCCCCTCCCACTCTGGACTGGCCCCAGTGAAGTCCCATTGAACCGGATGGCGGGGCGATGGCAGAGGAGCCAGCCGCGTCTGGGGAAGATGCTTTCCTGGCCAGTCCTGCTCCTTCCCGCCGCTCCGGAGTCGCGCCCGGGCAGCCCGGGCTGGGTCCAGCGAGCCCCGCGCCAGAGCCACTTCGCGGGTGGCTCCAGGCCAGGGCCGGGCCGGGCCGGGCAGGGCCCACTCTGGGCGTCGAGCGCGCTTCCTCCCCAGCGCAGGTCAGCCTCTGGCCAGCACAAGCCGCTGCCTGCGGCTCCGGAGTCAGTCCCCGTGGCGTTCAATGGGGCTTCCTCCCAGGAACGCGGGCATCGGAGGGCAGGCGAGGCGAAGGGAAGGACGCGCAGGGCGCCATTCCCAGCCTTTGTTGCGGGGTCTCTTGGGCGTGTCTTCCTGCGAGCCCTTCGGGGCAGGGAACCATGGCTGGATTCATTTGGCCACGTAAACCGCTTTGTGACAAAGCGGGATATAAATATTCTTAATAAGAACAACAGTATAAGAAGTCTTCTTCTATTATTATTATTATTAGTAGTAGTAGTAGTAGTGGTAGTAGTAATTCTACTACTGAGAGTAGTTTTCAGAGCGCGATACCATAGTCTTTCGAGACTGAAGGTTGCCAACAAAAAAGTAGTAGTAATAGTAATAGTCGATTACTACTAATAATATTATATTACTTATTAGTTATATATGATAAATTTAATAATAAAAATACAACTAAATATAATTAGTAACTTATTAATAATAATAAATAACCAATTATAATAGTTAAATATGAATAATCTATTATTAAAATTGTTAATATTATTATATTATATATTATATTTATCATATCTAAGATTTATATGATATTGTAATATCAATATTATTAATTCATAATAATTATTTATTACTACTACTTCTGCCAATAGCTCGTTGATACTTAGGCTGAGACGAATCAATTGCTCAAACACAAATGACAACTGTGACTCATGTAATTTGGATTATATTATATTGCCAATGTGTATTATTACATACATCTGCACATATGTATTATTATTATTATTATTATTATTACATCTGTATATACATATTATTACATTATATGTATTGGCAATGATCAAGGCGACCACCCCCCCCCCAACGGATGAAGGGGGCCATTGCACGGACTGACACGTTCTCAGGACGGGGGAGGTCCCTGTGTTGGGCTCCTGCAGAGCTCCCAAGAAGAGCGGCGTTTGGGGGCTCTGCCCCTCTCTGGGACTGATCCGGGGGGCTCACCCAGCCGCTCAGAAGGAGCCGTGTTGGGCTGCCGCGTTCCCACGAGCCCCTTGCCTGCGTGTCATCTGATCCCCCCAGAGCCAGTTCGGAAGAAGAAAGGGAGGGCGGGGCGGGGGTCTCTCTTGCGGGGGCAACCAGCGCTCCCTGCGAGTCCTTCCTTCCCCCCACAGGCGGGAGGGGGTTCGACCTTGAATTACTGCTTTGGGGGGGGCAGCTCAGGTTCCCCCTTTCCCACCTGGGGGGGCTTGCTGCTGCCCCCTGACCGCCTTGGGGTTCGTCACCCGCGCCCCCCCATTAACCCCCCCGTGGCTGACCCCTGTCTCTACTGATGGGGTGCCCAGCCAACCCCGACGGCCCCCTCTTGGCGACCCAGGTGGTGGCTGTGCGTTCCCAGCTGGTGGGGGGGGGGATCGCCTTTTCCTGCACGTGTTGGGGAGGGTCAGCGCCCAGCAGCCTCCCTGGAGCGGAGCAGATCCGGTCCCAAAGCGACTACGATGATTCCCAGCTCTGGCTCACCCAGTGGTGTAGCCAGAGTGGGGGGGCAAAGCACTCTGTTTTGCAGGTACCTCAATGCACCGTGCAAGCGGCCCCTTCCCCTCCCCTTTGATGCCATTCCTGGCAGGGGAAACAAAACAGTTTTGCCCTCCCCCACCCAGAACGGCTCCAAAGGGGAAGGGGAAGGGCCACCCGCAGGGTGCATTCAGGCACCTGTAAGTTAGTGTTTTGCCCCCCCTTTAGCTACACCACTGAGCTCACCAGTTCTTTGTGCTTCTTGCACTACTTACTGCATCTGGTGGGTTTGGGAGGGGGATTTCCCCCCCCCCACATGGTGGGATGAGCCACTGGGCCCTCAAAGTGGTCCTCAGGGGTCCAGCCTTTTTCATTGCAGTCAGTCCCATAATGTTGAGATGAAACCCAGAGGCAGATGAAGATGGCCTGGCCTCCATGAGGTGCCAAGGTCCCTGTTTAAGCGACCCACTGCAGTCCTCTCAAAAGGAAGGAGGATCCCACAGGAGATGGCCCAAACCTATGCCAGATCCTTCACATCTTCAGCAGCCCTCTTTCTTAGTCATTCCTCATTCAGGAAATCATGCTGGAGTCCCCTCCAGGTGCCATCGGGACCAGCAGTCTTAAGGACACTTCTTAGATGGTATCCCCTTGAAATTTGAATTCACACACACACAGAGGTGGGCTATAGGTGATCTTACCACAAAGGGCTGGGGGAGATGGAGTTAAGGACAAACAATGCTTTGGGGAGGGAGAAGCATTCTCTGTCTACTCCCAAGTAAAGCTCCACTGAGCCCAACCGGTATTAGTACCAGGTCAGAATGCACAGAATTTACAACCTGCTCTGATGCAGAAAGCAAGTCCTGCGTCTTGATGTCCCTGCTCACTTGCATTTCCTTCTGGTCGAAGATTTCTCCCTCATTGCAAGAAGCACACCAGACACTGTTGTTGTTGGCAACCTTCACTCTCGAAAGACTCTGGTATCGCGCTCTGAAAGGTGGTTCTGGAACACGTCTAGTGTGGCTGAAAAGGCCGATTCGGGAGTGACAATCCCTTCCACACCAGGAGCAAGTGCAGTCTGTCCCTGGTCTGTCTCCCTGGCTATGGGCCTTCCTTCTTTGCCTCAGTCTGTTGGCCAAGTGTCTCTTCAAACTGGGAAAGGCCATGCTGCACAGCCTGCCTCCAAGCGGGCCGCTCAGAGGCCAGGGTTTCCCACCTGTTGAGGTCCACTCCTAAGGCCTTCAGATCCCTCTTGCAGATGTCCTTGTATCGCAGCTGTGGTCTACCTGTAGGGCGCTTTCCTTGCATGAGTTCTCCATAGAGGAGATCCTTTGGGATCCGGCCATCATCCATTCTCACAACATGACCGAGCCAACGCAGACACCAGACAACACCAGACAGACAACAGGCAACACCAGACAGATGCCTCTCTAAACCTCAGGGCAAGACCTGGCCTCCAAGGTGATCAGATTGCCAATACTACCTAAGCCCCCCTCAGCACCCATCTTGCTTCCTCTGTTGGAATGCATCATGGCCAGTGTCTGGATGTCCCCCTAGTGACACTCCAGCAAGCCTGACTCCAGCCCAACTCACTCCGCCAGTCCTCTCTTGTGGGCCTTGGAATGCCCCTCCAAGAGTGTATACCTTCCAGGGGATAGGAGGCCTGGGGCAGGGTGACCAGATACAATGGAGGACAGCCTCTAACTTGAACCATTGTATAGAAGAGGGACTTTGGGCAGGTGCTGCTTTTTAAGCCCTTCCATGTTGAGCTGCACCTGCTCAAATTCCCTTTTCTATACACTGGTTAAAGGTATAGACACTCTGTCCTCCATTGTATCTGGGAGTGATCAGATACAAAGGGGGACGGAGTGTCTCTATCTTGAACCATTGTATAGAAGAGAGAATTGTGGAAGGGCCTAAAAAATCCTCCTTCTATACAATGTTTAAAGGTATAGGCACTTGGTTCCCCTTTGGTAACTCTACTTAGATGTACTCCATACATTCATCTAATCTATCACCTTCCTTCCTTCCTACCTACCTATCTAGTTTTATAGATGTTCATAAGCATTGGGGGTCAATGCACCTGCATTTACAGGTGCTCTGTCTCACAGACTTTCTGAACCAAAGTGAAGCCTTGAATCTTTGGTGCAATCACATTTGCAAGGCTACAGACCAGTGATTCTCACACATTTAGCACCAGGACCCACTTTTTAGAATGAGAATCTGTCAGGACCCACTGAAAGTGACGTCATGATCGGCAGTGACATCGTCAAGCAGGAAAATTTTTAACATTCCGAGGCTGCAATCCTACCCACACTTACCCAGGAGTAAGTCCCATTTACTATCATTGTTAAAATAATATACATAATAGCTTGTTCAAAGTACAGGTCAGTAACATTTCCCCAAATGCAGTCACATAACCTGGTAGCATCAAGCCTAATATATTAAAAATCAAATATTGAAATGAATGGGGACCCACCTGAAATTGGCTTGCGACCCACCTAGTGAGAAACAATGCTATAGACAGTTTGGGCGACTCTGCCTCCAAATGATATCATAGGGAAGGGTAGCCAAGATGATCCAGCATTGTACCAATAAGGCCAGGGATAAAGGCATTTGGTGCTCTTGCATTGGAAGGACCCAGAGCCCTTGAGCAGCAGCTTCTGCCCACTTGCCAAAAGCTCTCAAGAAGAGCAAAGGGAGGGAAGCCTTGGAGGCTCTTTCTTGATTCTAGACTGCTTGCTTGGCAGAAGGGGAAGCAGAGCTGGGGGGGGGGCAAGTGCCCTCCCGCCATGCATAGCTTGCTCCGCCCTCCGTCTCCCCCCCATTGCTTGACTTCTGCAGAATCTCAAAGGAAAGATACTTTGATCTAGGCAGAGCGTTTTGCTTTATTACCATCATCTCTATATTTATATCTTTGATGCAAAAAGTTCTGCAAAGAGTTGCTTTCCGTTTAGGTTTAGGCTGAACCTGAAATGCATCACTCTTTTTTCTTTCAGAAGCAGACCATGTGGGACCAAGTTCCCCACCCCTGAAATGCACTTTGCCGCTTCTGTCCCCCCCTCTTTGTGCCACCAGTGAACAATGCTCCAGGTTCCTCTGTCTTTGGTCTGCGCTTCTGCGCAGGTTCGAGTGGTAGCCGCTCCTGGGAAAAGAAAGGCCTTAGCAGACCCCTGTTCTGTCCCCGCCCCCCTGCAAAATGTGGGGGTTGCGCCTTCGCCTCTCAAGCATTGTGGCTGCCATGATGGTGAAACTGACATGCCAGGACCTTCACACGACATGTATGAGCTCCACGCAACATGCATGAGTACTTACATCCAAAGGATGGAAAGGAAGTCATTTTGCATGTATATACATGTGCAGAGGGGCAGGCTGTAGTGGCCGCCCTGGAGTCCGGGGCAAAGTTAAAAATGATGGCTCCCCCATATCACACCCAGAAGTGACATCACTTCTGGGTGTGATGTCACACCAGGGTTTTTTAAATTGAAAAATAAAAAAAATATGCTGCCTCCCCCATCCCCAGACCCTTTCTGCTTGCCCCCAAGCCCCTCTCCCATTGCCCCAAGCGCCCAGAGCAAGGGGTGCAAGCAGCCGGAGACTGCAATCCCTGCTGCCCTCTTCCAAAGAGTGGAAGACTGTTGCCAGAATGTTGCCCCCCAGATAGGCTGCAGCCCAGTGCAATTACTACCCCTGCACCCCCCTCTAGCTAGACCACTGGGGCAGGGTTGCACACATGCCATATCAAGTCCAGATTAACACATGCAGGCCAGCGGCAGCAAGCAACCCCTTTCCTGCGTCCTGCTTTTCTGCCACACTTTTGTCCTGAGCTGGGTTATTCCACCCAGAACTGTAAGTGATCTTCCCAGCTGTCAACTCATTCACTGAGGATGTGGTTTCACCTGACTCTTTAACGGCTATTCCTGCATTATGTGGTAAGCACATCCAATCTGTGCACAGTGTTCACAGATTATTGTTCTGTGCGTTCGTATAATTATCCACCAGCCATCCTCAATGCACATACAACAGTATGCACAAGCTCATTCCTACCGTTGACTGGTTCAGCACCCAGTTTCGTTCTTTAAAACAAATGTCTAGGCCTTCACATTAAAAAAAGTACACATGTTCATATAACATGCATGCATAAAGTACCAGCCATTTTGAATGCCCACTTGGTAGATAAAGCGGAATATAAATTGGTAAATAAAATAAAAATATACAGCTCATTATTCATTGGTAATCTTTGTGCTGCAATGCGTTAAACTTAAGGGACCTTAATTCCTTAAGTCTGTGGAACTCATTGCCACAGGATGTGGTGATGGCATCTGGCCTAGATGCCTTTGAAAGAGGATTGTACAAATTTCTGGAGGAAAAATCCGTTATGGGTTACAAGCCATGATGTGTATGTGCAACCTCCTGATTTTAGAAATGGGCTATGCCAGAATGCCAGATGGAAGGGAGGGCACCAGGATGCAGATCTCTTTTTTATCTGGTGTGCTCCCTGGGGTATTTGGTGGGCCACTGTGAGATACAGGAAGCTGGACTAGATGGGCATATGGCCTGATCCAGTGGGGCTGTTCTTATGTTCTTATATCCTTCCGGGGAGGACAAGGCGTCAAAAAACCACCACTCTCCTGTCAGAGTGTCCCATTTCAACAGTATCCTCCTGATCCATTTCTTGGAAACAAAGTCCACTGAAATCAACAGCATCTGCCCCCCCCCCCCGACAAAACGTCGGGAAGATGGAATGATCAGTTGCAACTCTAGTAGTGTCAATAAGTCCCATGAATTGAATATCAGTTCTATTCACATCAAATTCCAAGGTTATAGCTAGACTAAATACATCTTTTTGTCAACGTCTTCTGTACGTTGAACAACAATTCAATCATTTGCTAAGTGCCGGGGCTCACAATCAGCCCCTCTCTAAAGTCAATCCCGATGATGGATTCATTATCCAAGTGACCAGCCCCTCCTTTCGCCATAACAATAAGCAGAGAAGGATTTTGTAAGAAGACTTGGAGGATACACTTGACTAATTATCCATTAATATATGACTCCAGACCCAAAGCCAGACAGATTTTGTGCATGTCTGTGTGTTGCTTTCTAACCTGAGTGGTTCGTGCTACACAGGGTGCAAGGTTATGCACCGTTACTTGGGTGTAAGTCCCACAGAATTCAATGGGACTTACTTCCAAGGAAACAAACCTAAGCTCCAGCTGCTAGTCAGTCATCATCAAAATCATTACCACTCCACAAAGCTGTCTATTTCCTAGCTCCAAAAAAACTAAGATCCAGTTCCTACCACCATCCAGGTACTCTCTTCTCTTCTGAGGAAACAGATTTACTAAAGTGCATCAGGTAAACTAGTTTGATACCTTACATCTGTGTTAATAAATGTTTCTGCTGCTTACATGCTTGCATACACAACTGTGTTAAAGGCACTGGAGCCCTGGGACAGTAAAAAAATTTGGCAAGCCTGTCTGTGAGTTAGCCAGATGGAATCCACAATGGACCTTATGCCCAGAACAGTCTCAATACCAAGGTCTGCAACCTAACACTCTTTGAATGGTAGCATAGCTTATGGAAGTTAGCAGGACATGCCCATACCTTTTAGGGCTTATGGGAGGAAATTGACCAAGTTCCTTCTGTCTCATTGTAAAAATGACAAGGGGAATCTTACTATTCCTTACAAGTTACTGCACCATTTCCCAAACTGTGGGTCTTGCCCCACTGGTGAATCATGAGCCCATACAAAGTAGGTTGTGGGCTAGGCCCTCCCACCTGCCCTTGTGTCTGAATGGTTCCGAATAGGAGCCATTCCAGAGGCATTTGGCAACCCTGGAGGCTTCTTCTGGATTGCACTGGGCCCACAACCCGCTCTACTGGCCTCTGAGGGCCTCAGAATGACCCATAGATGCTTCCGAGAGCTACTTCTGGTTTTTGGACGTCTTCTGTTTTGCCTCCAAAAACCAGACAAGGCTTCTGCAAGCCATTCTGAGGCCAGTGGAGGCCAATAGAGTGGGTCACCCTCCTGGTGTGACCCAGAAGTGGCTCCCCAGCACAACTAGGAGTGTCATGACCCACTGCTGAGGATGAGGATGAGTGGGTCATGACCCACTGTGGAGGATGACTAGCTTTTAACCTAGAGATATTTTTAAATACCTTATATAAAACATCTTGTCAAGCACTCAGATAGATGCAGAAAATCCAAAGTTATGACATTACTAAAGAACATTCAATTGCTTAATTTTTGGCCATCAGGCTGCTATTTAATGGTAATGAAGCAGGGTCTGTTAACGAAACCAAATCAAAAACAAGGATGAACCTTTCAATTAAAGAAATTCAAGTCAAGAGGGTGACATCTCTACCAAGGGTGTTTAAAACCACAATAACAGACATTCAGCTACAGTAGGATGTATACCACCCAGAAGGTAAGGCACCTCCAAGTCAAGGATGCCAGCTTGGCCCTTGAGTGGAGTCAGAACAGCCCAATCCTATCCAATTTTCCAGTGTCAGTGCTGCTGTACCAATGGGGCATGCACTGCATCTTGTGGTGGAGGGGCAGACATAGAGACCTCCTCAATGTCAGGGAACATATGTTCCCTTACCTTGGGGCTGCATGATGGCAGCACCAGTGCTGGAAAGTTGGATATGATTGGGCCCCAAGTTATAAAAGGTTTCCTTCAGAAAATGGAAATCTTGCCCAAATGAGAATAAAAACGAACACAGATTCTTACAACCAAAATGTAAAATGGCAATAATGGATGCCCACCCCCAAAGTTGAGGGGAATGCAACTAAAAAAAATCAAGACAAACAAACAATTACTTACATAATCAAAAGTAGGAAACTTGCCAGGGAGCAGTTTGGACTAATCGGGCCCAGTCCTATTCATCTTTCATTCGTGATGCAGCTGTGCCAATGGGGCACATGCTGCATCCTGTCCTATGAGAGTACTCAAGGGAAGGGAACATTTGCAAACCTTTCTGTTGAGCTTGTGGTTCTCCTAGACAGGACCAACCTTGGGAGCTGTGGGCCCAATTGGAAACTTTTTTTTTTTTTGGCAGGGCCCCAATTTCACAACCAAGATCTGTAGAATCTCCAAGATAGAAATGAAATGCATTAGAGACTTTCTATCTCTATAGCAGAATGTATATCAAAATATGCTCTTTAAAAAGTGCATGTGAGTTAATGGACAGAATGGATCTGACCACTCTATAATATAAAATTGCATGCAAGACTACAGTAGATTACTCTAGCGTGGGGGCCCCTGAGTCACAGGGTGTGACAATTGGTCCAACTGGCTTAAAACTGGCCCTGCTCCCAGTGACAAGTGGGCAGGCCACTATGGGTGTCACAGTGATACTGACCAAGGTGAACCTGTGGCCTGATTCAGTAGGACTTTCTATGTTCTTAGGAACTTACTGCAATAACTAGAGGGGTCAATGACAGACACCAGTTGATTGAACTTAGATAAGGCCCATTTCTGCACATGCCTTGTGAAAGCCCTTTTCCTCACTTCCTAGCAGCTAGAACGGCACTGTGGGGAAGCTTTTCCTTCTAAGGGTGCCCTGCAGTGTTTGAAAAGCAGGTATCTTGATTAAGGGAACACGTTGATGTCAATCCTGTTCTCTGTCTGGTTGGCAACCTTCAGTCTTGAAAGACTATGGTATAAGCCTACAGCACCGCGGTCTCCCATCCAAGTACTAACCAGGCCTGACCCTGCTTAGCTTCCAAGATCAGACGAGATTGGGCATGTGCAGGTTAACAGGGCACTTGGAAAGGAGCAGGTTACACATTCAAATTACGATTTCACATATTTCTGCACCCTTTCCTCAGTTAAAAAAAAAAAGTTCTCAGTCAAAGGAGAAGAGAATTATTTGTCTCCAAGGGGGGCTGATACCCACAAGGGAGATGCCAGTCATAGGGGCACTGGGATGAACAGAAAGGGATGTCCCCCCCTTCTGGGTCCAGTTGCAGGGTGTCAATTTCATGAAATTGACTAGAATGACATTTATTGAGACTGCTGGAGATGCCAGAAAAGGGAGGGAGACACCAGAAAGGGGGGGGGGAAGTGCTGCGCTGGGGTGAACAGAAAAGGTTTCCCCCTTGCTTAATAGGAGACCCCCGCTTTGGAAGGTACCCCTCCCTCCAGTTGCCAGGTATCAATTTCATGCAATTGACTATAAGGACACACATTGATTGAGACCTCTGGAGATGCCAGTAAAGGGAGGGTGATGCTTGAAACGGGGGGGGGGGTTCTTCTCTGGGGTGAACAGAAAGGGTTGATCCCCCCTCTGTAAATAGGAGAGCCCCACCATTTTGGAAGGGGTCCCTGGGTCCAGTTGCAACGTGTCAATTTCATGCAATTGACTAGAAAGACATATATTGAGACTGCTGGGGATGCAAGTAAAAGGAGAGAGATGCCAGAAGTGGTGGGGGGCGGCTCTGCTCTGGGGTGAACAGAAAGGGTTGATTCCCCCCCCCCGCTGAAGAGGAGAGCCCCCGCTTTGGAAGGGGTCCCTCCGTCCAGCTGCAGCGTGTCAATTTCATGCAATTGACTGGAAAGACGCATGTCCTGAGACATCCACAACCCCTCCTGCTTACACCAGCACCCTGTGGGTTCATCGGGAAGGGGTTTCTTGGGGATCTGAAGCTGGAGCCCAGGGTGGCGACCCCAGAGAGACACCAGCCTGCCTGGCCAGCCGCTGCTCCCCTCCTAGCCACCGCCTGGAGCGGGGGGCAAAGTGGGTTCTCTTGGCACGCGGCTGGGGCCAGGCAGCTTTTGTTTATCGCGGTTGATTAGCAGCATCTTCGCAGGCGGGCTTCGTGCCACCTCCGGCTCAGAGCTCCTGCCAAGAAGCGCTGGGGTGCCAAGCAGCGCTCGCGGGCACTCCCCAGCCTTGGATCCCAAACGACAGGCCGATTTCCAACCGGTAGCCTCTGCTCCTCCCTGTGGTTGGAAACCAGCCTCAAAGGTGGGGACAACTAGTTTAGGGATCCCTCTTTCGCTGGACCGCAGGGTTGGTGCAGCCACCCAGTGGCGTAGCTAGAGGGGGGCAAAGCACCAAGTTTTGCAGGGAGCCTCACCACAGCGTGCAAAGGACCCCGCCCCCCCACACACACACTTCAGGAGTAGGCTTCTGTTTTGCTCATAAGAACATAAGAAGAGCCCTGCTGGATCAGGCCCAGGCCCATCAAGTCCAGCTTCCTGTATCTCACAGCTGCCCACCCGATACCTCAGGGGGCACACACAAGACCACAAGAAACTGCCACCTCCCAGCAACTAGTATTCTATTTACGCTCACACCCCCTAGCTCCCCCCCATGGAATGGCTCCAAAAGGGAGGGGGAGCCCCTTGCATGCTGCAATGAGACCCCCTGCAAAACCTAGTGCTTTGCACCCCCTCTAGCTACTCCACCAGAGTCACAAACCCTGAACCTGAGAAGCATTGTTGGTGCATGTCAGATTAGTTCACGTCACTTACTACTACCCCATTATTTAACAAGGAGGCCACAGCCCAGAAGTGCTTTTTTTATACGGATGCCTTTAAAATATATTGATGGGAAAGGGAAAAGAGATGCAAAAAGTGCCTTTCCTTCTACAACACATCCAGCCACACTCATTTTCTCCACACCCTTTGTGCACCTACCAGGTCAGAAGCTGAATAAACCTTGATGCAGTGCTCAAATGGCATCATCCAGTATTAAGTGTCTGCTTGGTAGCTCTGAGCATCCTATGGCAGTGACACCAATCTCATTCACCTACACAAATTTTTAAACTTTAATTGCATGTATTTACTGTAAAAAAAACTTCCGCTCTGCCAGGATTTTTTGTGGTAGCTAAAAAACCATATAGCAGCCACAAGAAGGAAAGATGTTGGAATTCAATGGGGTTAAGATACATCAGGACAATGGTCCCCACACATTTAGCACTGGGACCCACTTTTTAGAATAAGAATCTGTCAGGACCCACTGCAAGCGGTCATGATCGGAAGTGACATAATCAAGCAGGAAAATTTAACAATCCTAGGCTGCAATCCTACCCACACTTACCCAGGAGTAAGTCCCATTAACTCTCATTGTTAAATGAATATACATAGTAGCTTAAAAGTACAGGTCTGTAATATTTCCCCAAATGCAGTCACATCCCATGGTAGCATCAAGTCTAATATATTAACAATAAAATATTGAAATGAATAGGGACCCACCTGAAATTGGCTTGTGACCCACTTAGTGGGTCCCGACTCACAGAGAAACACTGCATTAGGACATTGTATATAAATACATATTTTTGGAAGGAAATCACGGTAAGAAGCAATTAGTAAAGGGTTTAAAGGGATCAAACTTTAACAGCACCTTAGTAAAGTATCAGGAGAAAAAGGCTACTACAAATTTAAGGTTGCAATCATATACTCTTACCTGGGAGCAAGCCCCAATGTACTCAGTGGGACTTCAAAGTAGATATGCACTGTAGGGGGAAGGGATCCTAATTTTTTTTTTTAAATAATGCCTTGGGATTATTTTTCTTGCTGTTTATACTTTTGATTGTAGAGGTATGGATTTCTTTATTCAGTGTTACTTTTATATACAATTTAAAAAATTCAATATTAATGATCCAGGTCCACCTATTAGTTTATATTATTATGTCTTCCAACTGACAATTTTAAGAGGAGCCCCATTGGATCAGGCCAAAGGCCCATCTAGTCCAGCTTCCTGTGGCCCAACAGATGACTCAGGAAGCACACAAGATAACAAGAGACCTGCAACCTGGTGGCACTCCCTTGCACCTATAACAACAACAACAACAACAACAACAGGTATTTATATATACCGACTTTCTTGGTCTTTATTCAAGATGGTTTACATAGGCAGGCTTATTTAAATCCCTTATTAAATAGGGATTTTTACAATTGAAAGAAGGTTCTTTCTTTCAAGAACCACAACATTCAGGTGTTCCATTCCGATCTGGCTTCACATTCTTGCCTCCATCCTCCCACACTCAGAGCAGATGGAATAGCTCAGTTTCAGCTTGTCAGCTGCTTCAAGGTCGCACGGTGCCGGTGGCCTTGAACTGGCGACCTTGTGGATGTTATCTTCAGGCAGACGGAGGCTCTACCTTCTAGACCAGACCTCCTGCCCTCCTCCTCACCTACTTCTGAGGTAGCCTACTTCTAAAACCAGGAGGTTGCCCATACCCATCATAGCTTGTAAACTGTGATAATAACAACCTTTATTATAATAAAGGTTATAAATAATAAATAATAAATAATAAAACTGTGATAATAACAACCTTTATTTCATGTCAGGATAAAAATCTTGTCCAATGTCAGAAAGGAAGCGGTGTTGCTCAGGGAAGACAATTCATAAAATCATAGAGTTGGAAGGGGTCGAATAGGTCATCTAGTCCAACCCCTAATAGGTCATTCATTCAACCCCTAGTAGGTCATCTAGTCCAACACTTGGAACATTGCATCTTAAAACACCATTGATGATATATTGCAGTGAGTAGAGGAAAAAAGAAAATAACAGGACTAAGGACATAATTTTATTGTTGGGCTTCTGAAAATAAGGGAATTTTTTTTTTCTTTTCAATATCCTTTGGAGAATTTACAATACTTTCAGTGATGGAGGCTGCATTCTAATACATGCTTACTTGGGAGTAATTCAGTACATCTCAGTAAACATGCATTGGGGCTGCTCCAAAATTAGATGCTCCTGGGCCTAGATTATTGGTTGTTAGATGTCATAAAATACTCTTATTAGGCAGTAAGCAATTGCATCAGGAGAGAGCACCTAAACCAACCTATTTTCAGCACAGGTGACACCTGCAACATTGGGTTAATGCAATTTCTACTTGCAAAACATTATGTAATGGGGGTATGGTGTTCTTGTCCAAGCTATTTTTATATAGTGGTATCAAGATACTGTACGTGGTGCTTTACCTCAATGAGAGGACAGAACCCTGTTTTGAGGATCTTACAATCTAGGAAGACCCAAGGGGAAAAAGAAAAGGGAGTGACAACTTTCACCGAGGCAGGGCTGGGAAACCAGTGGCTGTGCATTCATACACACTTAGATGGAATATCACATCTCTATGTGCACGTGAAAGAGCCCTCTGACTGCACATTGCAAAACAAGTGGCAGCACTTTGCTTTTCCTCCTGGAGATAGAACTTCCCCCCAAACCTAACATTGTCAGTGAGGGACCACAAAACTCAGGACTGACGTTTGAGCGGCGCACATACAGTATGTGTGTGATGTTATCACAAAGCTGTTGGAAGTAAATTCATTACCTTAGTTTTTCTTGTGAATGTGAGACATCCACAAAACAAACAAGTTTACTTGCATTTGAAATGGGAAAGCATCAAACGTGATTAAAAGCACCTTGGGCTGATTGAAACATCCCTCCCCCCCCCCCCAATGGGGAGGCTGAAAATACTGAAAATTATTTCTATCATCCATATGATGCTATTCCACAATAGCACATTAAACCCAGTGAGCTTCGCCCTGTATGGCTGAGTGTGCAAATGTCTTCAATGGTGGGGTTGAAAGCAGCAGAAACACACGGTTAAGCCATTTCTGCCCAATGTTGCATATATGCAACAGGGACCAAATGTGTACACCTGTGGACCAGGCAAAAATGGGTTAAATAGCTATTTTAACTAACATAGGTTTTACAGTTTTAATCACAAATGCAGGAAATGCAAACATGCTTTTATTTTTAATGGGTGAAAAAATCCTCATTATTGGGACTGAACTAGTTTGAAGGACTAGTTTAAAGACTTTTGTGTACATGTAACTGAATGTGGACGCTGAATGTGGAACTCTGAAATAGTTCACAGATGATTTGTTGAAACCTTCCCCCAGAAGCTTCTCTCTTCCTTTATATATAGAACACACACACACACACACACACACACACACACACACACACACACAGAGAGAGAGAGAGAGAGAGAGAGAGAGAGAGAGAGAGGTAATGTCCACTTCTAGCAAACCTACTTCTTTGCTTTTGCCTAGGTGTTTATCTAAGCCAGCCATTTTCAACCATTGTGCCGTGGCACACTGGTGTGCCGTGAGTGGAATTTAGTGTGCCGTGAGTGGAATTTGGGGAAAGGTCATTTATTAGTAGAGCCAATGAGGGTGTGAGCCCCCCACTGGCAGCATGGTGTGCCTTGTCAATTGTCAAAGACCTGATGGTGTGCCTTGACAATTTTAGTGCCTTGTCAGTGTGCTACAAGATGAAAAAGGTTGAAAATCACCGATCTAAGCAAAAGCTCCATCTAATCACCAGTGAATGAGCCCAAACTGGAGCAATAATAATGAACTTGGCATGATCACACTCACTATAGCAGAAAACCTTTGGCTTTTCTCTGCCATCATCTGGGAACAGTGAAGATTATTCCAGACGAGAGAGATCAGAGAAGGCAAGCGTGAATCCAGAAATATTTTCCTCCCCTTCCAATATCTGTGAAAACTGTCAAGAACATCAAGAATATTTTATTTGCCCTTTCTCTCCCACTAAATAGCTTTATTTTGTGTTCTCGGGGAACAGAGTAATTGCCACTTCTAGGAGAAGCCAAGTCCTGTCCAAGTGTAACTTGTTTGCCCTTGTTCTTCACAGTTTACAGCTATGCTTAAACACAAAACAAAACAAAAAAACCTCTTCAAAGCTTGTTACCGTTCAGTCCTTCAAGCCTTCGTGCTTGTCGAACAGCTGTGAAGTTGGGTGACCTGTCTTTGCAAAGTACTGTTGCATAAACCACAAAGATGCTGAATTGTTGAAGGAATTCATGGGAGTAAAACACTTCACTGCTAAATTAAGGCCAGACATTTAGGGTCAATAGGAACATAAGTAACCCTCTCCCCACGCACTCCTTGCACAGTATTCTTCTAGATTCTTTTAGAGTTTTTCAGGTTGTCACCAGTAGGCAGAGGTGCTTTGCACTGCAGAACACAATATATATATATATATATATATATATATATATATATATATATATATATATATATATATTCTACTAATTGAATATTTTCCATTTAGTATCAACAGAATTTTTTAAAAAGAGTCATAGCTAGAGGTGTTCCTTTTTGTTAGTAAACAGAAAAACACAAAGCACTGCATTTTGGTGTCCAAGAGATCCGAATAAAAACATACAACACTGCGTTTTAGTGTTTAAGATATTTTCCAGAAATTAAAAGTTTTTTTTTTTCAGTTGAAAATAATACTGAGGCTATATCTGCTGACACTATCATCACCTGTATCACCCACCTAGTATACTTTTAAAGCATTTAAAATTAATAAGAATGAGAACTTAGGAAAAAAAAAAAAACACATAACACCGCTTTCTGTCTTTTTCTTTTTTTTCAAATCACAAAACCTGCAAAAAACAAAAACTATTTTCAAACTTTTCTAGTAGTTCTTCACTCACATAAAACAGTTCATCAAATGCTGCAGGATTTTAAGAAATGGCAGCATATCATTTAAGCAAAAATTCCAACCAATCAAACCCCCCCCCCCCAAAAAGAAAAACCAAATCAGATGAGGTCAAGTGATTTCAAATATTGCAAACATCTTTTAATTTTTTGAATTTTATACAAACATGGGCTAGATACAGAGGTGGCTGTGGCCAAAAAAAAATGGGTTCTTATTGCCTGCAAGTTTACACAGAGACATAGAAATACTGAAGGGCAAGCTTCCTGACATCCAACATGATGAGATATTTTAAAACTTGCAAGGAGGATGAAGACATAGCACTTGGAATTTAGTTTGTGTCCATTTCTCTGGTGTTACTTGTTACTATAATCCTGCCTTGATTATAGATGGCAAAACCAGAGCGCTAGAAACCAAGGGTAAGATTTTTAATGCACTTCATCTAATATTGGGCCTGGTTTGGGGGGGGGGGAGAAACAAACCAACAGCAACAAACTATGGAAAATACAGGTAAGACTGTAATCCTTGCAAGTGACACAATGCTTGCTTTGAACAACGGTACTGAAGTTTCAAAGGATGATGGCCAGTGGGTTGTACGATGCACAAAAAGTTCTCTTCTGCACAGGGCATGCCCACTTTTCAGCAGAGGTACAGAAAGAAACCGCAACGCTACAAACAAAAAAGGGAACTTAAGCACAAGTGGAGCTCGAACTCCATGCCGGCATTCTCACAGCGCGAAGCAAAGCGACATAGAAAAATATGCAAAAACCATTGTTTCCAGAAAGTCCTTAGCACGAAGCCACCCTTGTCCTGCTCCTCAATTCCAATCCCATCCTTCGGAGGCCATTGTTCGCTTTCCTTGAAGTGGGATGATTTACATTTTAGTGCTGGGGCAATTAAGGCAAAACTATAAATGCAAACGCAGGAACAAGTCACAAAACACCTAATGAGATAGACAGCATGTCAGCCTTCTTCTTCGTCACTGTCCTTCATTGTGACGCCTTGAAGTCCGCCCCCGTCGGACACGGAGACGGTGGCTTCCTCAACCGTGAGACGGCTGTGAACAGTATCGTACGTTTTACTGTTCAGGGTTCCTTCCAGCACGCCCTGCAACCTGAAGTCTCGGTAGGTCTTCTATAGAAACAAGATCATATATTTTAAGTGTAGGATTAAATCCTCCTCCTCCAAAAAAATAAAAACTTTAGACCAACTGGAGAGACTGATGGATCAAAGATCTAACTGTTACTTGGAAGGGTGTTACAAGGAATATGGTGAAGGCAAACAGGGTGAAGGGGCAAACATAGAAGACCGTCGGTCCACCTAGGCTAAAACCGAGGTTACCAGCCACTTTCCAAGACCCTAGTGGCCAGCGCCACTGTTAGGGGCTTGCTCTAGACAAGTTGTCTAGAAGAGCTGCAGGTGCTATTTACTTGCAAACAGGTATAGGTGTCTGCTTTAGTACCGCATTCCTCAATGTTTGTCCCCAGATGTACCTCTTTGCACGGTCCAATTATTGAAAGTACCACTGGAAGTAACTGGAGATGATGTCATCACCAGGTACTTCCAGTTTGGGAGGCCAGATGTAACACTGGTAAGTCTCCGGAAGAGACAGGAGGGCTTTTTCAAGCATGTGAAAAGCTCATGCTGGATCTCTGCCTACCAAGCTGAGCCTCCTACTGCAGCTTGCCACATTGCACTGCTTGTTTCACTGCCAGGCAGTGGGGGTCTGGGGGTCCGTCAAGTAACACCAGGCACCACCTCAAACACCACCAGAGATATAAGTACCACTGGTTGAGAAACACTGCTTTAGTAAGTAACTCTGCCCTAACAAGATAGCAAAGAACTGCTTCTGTATTCTTTCTGACAAAAACAAGCCCAACAAAAATGCTGGGGTGATAGTTCTACTAATAGAAGTCAATTGGTCCAGTGAAAGCCACCTGCTGTAAATCCTGAACATCACATTCTTGCTATTATTGTAGACTACACAGCATCAATCAGTTTGTTGCATGTGGCAAAAGAAAGGTGCTCTCGATGAAGAGTTGAGCAAGCAGCCACAGGAGAAAGTAAGTTTCTGGCTTGACTGATGGAGTTAGAAGTGAAGAATTAGACTGAACGTAACCATGTACAAGGAAGGCACAATTCCACCCTCTTCCAGCTTAAATCATGAAAATGTTGAATTAGGTCCTTTGGTTCCCACTAAAGTGTGTGGCTGTGTGGAAATGCACCTTCCAGCCAAGCTCCATGTGGTACGGAGCTCGGCAGCCTGGAAGTTGAGTGATGATGTTGTTGCCAAATGTCTGGAGGAGTCGTTGCAAAACTGCACAGCTGTGACAGGGGTCCGCGCACTGGCGTGGGCTCCAGTGGTTCTCAAATTGGTGGGTCACGACCCACCAGTTTGTGTAAAGGTTCCCCCATCCCTTTAAGGGGCAGGGGCAGGGAAGCGATCCCCAGGATCACATCCCTATGGGGAGCACTTTCACTTACATTCAAGTAGGTAGGGCTGCAGCAGACTGCAGAAGGTGGAGGGAGCCCTATGCAGTCCTCCGAAGAGCTTACCGAGCCTTGGACACTTCAGTAAAAGTGGGCGTAAAGCACTTGTGTTTTGCAAGAGGTGCTTTGCGCCTGATTTTACTGAACTGATCCTGGAGGTCACGTGGCTGCCCTAGCCCCTCCCTTGCAAAGGACTTACTGAGGGAGTAAAGCTCCCTCAAAGTTTGAGCAACACTGCCTCAGAGGGAGACCTGGTCTTAATGTCATTGCTATATGTTCGTCAAACGTGAAGAGTCTAGAGTGATTTACATTACCTTTGGGCACGTGGCTTGTGCTGTATCTGAACCAACATTTTTTAAGATCAGCTCAACTTCATTAAGGCCGCAGTCCTATAATACTTGGAAGTAAACCTCACTGAACTCAGGCATGACAGGGCTGTTGGTGATCATCTGACTATTCTAGCACAGATTGTGATTGAGTGTGCCACTCTCTATAAAAAAAACTATATAATATAAAACTGAAACCGCCACTTAAATTCCTTTGCATGCTCTCAGGGAATCAATAGTACTTGACGATTGAAATCAGCTCAGGGCAGTCTGATTATCTGCCGTAAGCAAGAACTGCCTCCTGTCAATCTTCATTTGTTCAATGTTCCATTACTGTACCTGATAAGTAGCTGAGCAGATTCAGATAGGCCTTCAAATCACTAAATCACCTCAGCAATCACTTGGCTAAGTGGTCTTTTTGGTTTCTCTTCTGCAATATGTTGGCCCCAGGGGTCATGTTTGCCAGAAGTTAGCTGCTTGTATTCCACTAAATTTTGCTACAGTGACTTCCCTTGTAAAACAGATTCAACTGTTTTGACATTGATTATTGTTAAATACATTATTCTCTCCATCCTATTTCAAATTTGGAGAGCATCTTTACATAGCAAATACAAAACCACAGGTGTGTACTGGTTTGCTTCAGCCTCGAATAGCAAACCCCCTGAACCAATTCTTTAGGACATGGGCTTCCCAATCCTATCTAAATTCCCCCATGCTGACGCAACGGTGCCTATGCTGCAGCCCATGTGCAGCAGAATTTTGGCTGCCGCAATGGGCCATCTCAGACCTGTGCCAGTGATGTTGCTGGAGCAAGTCTTCATTGATCCATGTTGGTTGATCAGGTCCGAGAAGGGAGATAGGATACAGTACATGCTGGCTCCACCAAATGTGGCCCCTCTCAGGCTCCGTTCACCTCCCCCACCCTGTTCCACCCCCTCCGTTCCTCCGTCTTACCTGCTCCGCATGGCATCCCTCCGCATGCCCAGGGGAAGTCTGTGGACTTTAGCCTTCCCACTGGGGCTGCAAAACATGTGTTGCCGTGAAGCACTTCACAGTGCTTTTGCAACAGCGCAAAGGTCTGGTGTGCCAATGGAGCGTGTATGTGGCACGCTACTTGCATAGAATTGGGCCATAAGTGAATCACAAGACCAAGGTCACAATCTCATTCTCAGCCACAAACTTATTGGACAGCCCCTCCTCTCTCTCACGCTTCCATTTGTATGGAAAGGAGGGTGAAAATTCTAACCTCTCTTATAGAGTTGCTGTACCGGTTACTGAAATAACACATGCCAGTTGTGAACCTTGGAAAATTTGCTATTTGACTTCTGACTATGACGATCGGAGTCGATCTACATAAGTATACTTATGTGTACAATCAAAAGAAAATATTACTGTTGGGACTGACGCCCTGATAGCCACTGAAATCAGTACCAGGTGCCTGGAATGTGGGGCAGCAGGTCAGTAACTGACCGAACCCACCCCACAGTTTGGTTCACACTGCTAAAGTAGTATACTGGGTCCCTGAATGACGGTCATCTGAGTTATAGATGGCTGTGCCAGCACTTTTGGGCAGGCTCAGACTTTCCCTTGTGGTGCTTTTGTGCAAACACGATAGAGCTGGATTGTTTCAACTTACATGTGTTTCAACTTCTGGACAAGTTGGTTCAGACCCTGGAACGGAACCAGTGTACATCTTGGGGACTTAGTATATATAATTGCTAGGACTCTACGAAGACAGACGGGTGAACCATGGTTTGTCTTCTATGTTTACCCGTAATGTTTGAATATCTATTTATGGCTGACCAGAAATCAGAGATAAAAATAATGATTTGAAAATGATAGTTTGCATTAACCATAGTTAAGTGCTTAGTGATAACGTATTGTTTTAAGTCAAACCATGGTTAAGGCAATCTCACCTCTCTGCCTGCAGCCCTTGCTAGTGCCTCTATATGTGCCCTCTACGGCAGTGGTTCCCAAACTTTTTCAAGTGGTGGCTCCCTTGACCTACTGGGTCATTGGCAGTGACTCTCCATTAGGGCTACAATCCCATACACTGTATAGGGTAGTGGGGTTTTGCAGGGATTCCACAGCTCACCGGGGAGCCATGGCTCACAGTTTAGGAACCACTACTATAGGGGCAAACTTTTGCTTGGCAAGCAAAATTTAAGTCACTTTGTACATTTGGGATCTTAACCAGGGTTAAGGCGGCAAAACTAGAATCAGCACTGTGCCTAAAATGAGAACAAAAAACTTGTATTTCTTTCCTGTTGCTACTTAGAAATATAATTGCAGGTGCTCTTGATCAATGATGCAAGTGACCATGGTATACCATTTGATCATGAACAGGCTTAAGTTATACATTTGCAGTATTGCTGTGCAAACACATTCTAATATATTTACCTTTACAATCCTGATTAGGGTCTTCAGCTGATAGATATGAAGCTGGAGGTCTAATCTATCAGCCAGCCACACGCATATGACTTTCATGGAACTACTGTACCATTGCTGAAAAAGAAAGGGGGAGAGAGGGGGAAAAAAAAAGAAATCTAGCATTATTCATTTAGCAGATTTAGGGATGAGAAGCAATGGAATGCTTTGAGATGATGGCAAATCAGCACTTGAAACCAATAATGCTCTAATTCCTGTTAGCAAAATGGTAAGTGTTGTTGCTAGGAAATCAGCTAACCTGACCTGGACTGGTCTTCACATGAATTAACATTAACAATAATAACAGCTCCATCTTCGAGCAGTGCCATATTCTTGTGAAAGAGTGTTTTGCACATTGCTATTGCCAGGCAAAAAAAAGGGGGGGGATTAAATGCACACTTACATGAAATACTGATTGCTGAAACAGTAGGGGGAAGATTATTTCACAAAGAAGGGAGCGGGGGAAATGCTGTACAGCACTGCAAGTTTTGCTTAGCATAAAGAGAAATGAAATTGGATGTAAGAAGAGAACATCACACAATTCTGGCATGTCTTACTGCTCGCACTCTGTACCCAAGGGTGTCTGGAAAGAGGAGACATAGAGAAACAGGTCTCTCTCTATTAACAATGGGATGAAGAAACCGTGCTCAACTTTGACCACTTCCTTGGACATTTCTCTGACATTTGCACCCTTGCCCATTAAAAATCTTTTAAATTCATACAGCTGCCTTGTCCAGCCCCTCTCTGAGGAACAGGCAGTAGCACAGTCTGCCCTTGTTATCTGTGGGGGATTCGTTCCAGGATTCCTGGTGGAACCACAAATCTGGCCACTTTTAGTTTGATGAGCAAACCAGAAGTGGTTTTCCTCCAGTATCCACGATACTCATGGTGAGGCAAATCCGTGGATTCTGAATCTATAGATACTGGGGCGGACTATAGTGTATTCCATTTCATAGCATGACCGGCAAAAAGAGTTGTGATCAAGTCTATTTCCAAACAAGATCCATACACAAAATGGTGGTAACCCAGTTAATGGTGGAAGATGAGATGCAATCGTCCAACAGAGAGAAACCCATTTGCAAACTGAAGTGCTCCTCCAGACTCTTGGCTACCGCATGGATGGGCTGTAGGTGGAGATCTGAAAGTGAATGACCGCTCCTCTTTGCACAAACCTTTCTATGTCAATGCTACTCCTTTGTTCAGTAACTAGACAGGACATAAATGAACACTGTACTGATGCAAGGAAGACAAAAAAATTCATTTTTATGCAAGGCATTTTCCATTTAGTCATTAGGTACCTAAGTATTTTGAAACCAAAATGTTATAGCTAAAATAATAACCAATATACTATTGCTATTTATCGTGTTGACGAGCCAGAACGAACAGCCACCGTAGCTTCTGAGTTAACTACTGAAAATAAGATTTGTAGTCTAACTATTGAAAGGAGAGGGGTTGTTTTCATTTTAGGAGCAAAAGGACACTTGGAGAGAATTAATGCTTCAAGTCCAAGGAGCCTCTCTACAAAAAAAGGGACTTAAAACTTTTTCCTAATACAATGTTTTCTTTCTTTACAATAGAATATTATATATAAATCTCAGAAAGAGTAAGTAACGTCTCAAAGAGGGAGAATGCTGTATATTAATAGGGCTTCAAGTATTCCTCCTATATGCAGTGAGAAGCAATCGAGCCGAACAAGGGTGACAAAAGGTTTTTTTTGTGTTGTTGCCCAGTACTAATCAAACATTTACCACCTCCATTTTGATATGCTGCACAACAAAAGCACATTAAACATTCAAGAGTTGCCTAAGAATATTTTTCTTATTTTCATTTTTAACAATTTGCTACTTCTTTAGAACTCCAGTGTGTGCCACTGGAGATAAGAGACAGCTCTCCATCACGCCCTGTTGAATGGAGAGGAGATCACTCAGCCAAGGAGCTACTAAGCCGCCTCTGTAAGCCTCCTCTCCAAAGTGCCCCCAACGACTCTTTCGCATAGACACTCCAGTCAGGTGGTTGCCCACCTGGTCTCTATGGTGGGGCTAGCCCAGTCAGTTACACACAGTTTTAATGATGCACAGGTTAGCTTCTGGATACCAGAAAGCTAATGACATGCATACAATCCACTAGGATCAGTGGTTCTCAAGCTGTGGGTCAGGACTCACTAGGCGAGTTGCGAGCCAATTCAGGTGGGTCCCCATTCATTTCAATGTGTATTTTATTTAATATACTAGACTTAATGCTACCATGGTATGTGACTGCATTTGGGGAAATGTTACAGATCTGTACTTTTTAACAGGCTACTATGTAATGGGCAGGTCTGGCTTAGTTGGTAGAGCTGCCGCCTTGTATGCCTGAAGATCTGAGGCTGCCAGTTCGAAACAACCGGAAGTACCCGAGAACTGAGGACACGCTGATATACTGATGAGCTGACCCTCGGTGGCAGAGAGGAGTTGCCGTCAAGTGGAGCATCGAAGGGCCAGAGAGAGGCCAGACCGTGAAGGAATCCAGCTGGAAGGAGGAGTTCTATGAAAGACGAGAACTATTCAATTGTAAAAATCCCTACGGGGGTTTAGAACAGCCTGCCGATGTAAACCGCCTTGGATTAAAGTCTGAGGAGAAATCTGACGACCAAAGAAAGGTGGTAGATAAATACCTGTATAAATAAATATGCTTTTAACAATAATAGTCAATGGGGTTTACTCCCGGGTAAGCGTGGGTATGATTGCAGCCTTTGGGATGTTTGAGAATTTTTTTTTTAAACATACCAGCAATGGCTTGGGAGGGTTAGGTGGGTTCTTCTTTAAGTACATTTTTAAACTTATACTTATTGTAAACTTTTAATTTATTTACTTAATTGATTTGGTCATATGGGGAGGCGTTAAAATTTTCTTGCTTGATGATGTCACTTCCAGCCATGACATCAATTCCAGTTTAATGGCATCGCTTCCGGTGAGCCAGGACAGATTGGCATTCTAAAAAGTGGGTCCTGGTGTTAAAAAGCTTGAGAACCACTGCACTAGATTGTTTTGCAGGGGCGAGCCCGTGCTTGAACCATCACCCAAAATGGCAACCGATATACCACCCCCGGTGCTATGCTCTGCCACTCCCATGCAAGTGTGAACACACAAAATTCACCTGCCTTCTCCACAAATATGTCCTCCTGAGCTGGCTGGACCCCGGCCCCCCCCCAACCAGGAGGAGAGAAGGCAACAGCAGGACGGTCTAACAGCAGTACTGGAGACAGCCCCCCCTCCCTCCCTGTTTTTCCTTTACATGTTTGCTCCTCCATTGTATTTATCCTGCTGCTATTTTCAAAGCACAGCAACAGAGCAGGCCAGAAGATGGAAGTCAGGAGAAGCATTAACTGCCACTTACAAAAAGGTTTTGTTTTCCTTTTTTTCTTGGAAGTAGCGTGGCATCTTCCTTTTTCCAGTCCACTCTGCTGCTGTATTTGAAAACTGCGGCAGAATGAACATCACGAAGGAGGTGAGGTGAAGTTGCTCCAGAGGGGCCTTGTGGGTGTAGGGTGCCAGCTGTGGGCCACCTGAGGCACCCCCCACCATTGCTGACGCTTCCCGGAATGGCTCTGAGTGAGAGGGGTCGCTTGCACGGTGTGCTGCGGCGCCTGCAGTACTTACCGCACTCCCCCCTCATGGGGGCTACGCTACTGGCACAACAGCATTCATTTCAATGTGGCTTGCAAGGGGAGACTGTCCTCCCAAAGCACTACTTCTGGAATGTCTTCTACACGTGCACATCTTAGCTGTAGAGATCTTCACAAACACACTGCATTTGCTTGTTAGCGGATCAAACAGCTCTCGCCTCCTCTGCGCCAGCCAATCAGCGTTTGAAAATGGTGAACGAACAATACTAAGCTTTTCACACAATACTTTCATACTTAGGGGAGCTTGCGGTAACACAGACTTGTTACTTTGAGGACAGAACAAGGTAAAAGGAATAGAGAGCCAGGGTGGTGTAGTGGTTTGGGAGGTGGACTTAGACCTGGATGATCCAGGTTCAAATCCCCCCTCGGTCACAAAGCTTCCTGGGTGACCTTGGGCCAGTCACTTTCTCTCAGCCCCACCTACCTCACAGGGTTGTTGTGAGGACAAGAAAGAGGGGAGGAGCAGCTGTGTAAACTGCCCTGAGCTCTTTGGAGGAAGGGCGGTATAAAAATGTGAAAAATAAAATAAATAATAATAAATAATAATAGAGACTGATGGACATTCTGCTTAAGGTTCCTTGTGAGATTGACATTGGATGTCAGTTCATAACAAAATATGAGCGTATAGCTTATACATTACATCCAACTTCTAAGAATTTCACATTTTTGTTTTGTAGGGAAATTTCCAGTCCCAGAGACAGCTTTCAACAAACACATCTAGAGAATCTTTGGTTTATTTTTATGTATTTTTCAAATTTTTATACCACCCTATCTCCGTGGAGCTCAGGCTGGTGTACATAGCTCCTCTCCTCCTTTTGTCCTCACAACAACCCTGTGAGATAGAGGTGAGGCTGAGAGATTATGACTGGCTCAAGGTCACCCAGGAAGCTTCATGGCTAAGCAGGGATTTGAACCTGGTTCTTGCAAGACTAAGTCCAGCTCCCAAACCACAACAACATCCTGACTTAGGGATGGAAAGGAGGGATATAAGCGATCTTCTAACAAAACACATTATCCCACCATGGATACGTGGAAGAGTCTTGAGAACACAGGTAGGTAGACTCTGTTCTCACTCCCCTTACTGGTCTCCATGGACAAGTCACAGATGGATGAGATGGTGGAAAGACCCACCATCCATTTCCCCATTCTGAATATGTGAAGGGTTAAGTGATTCTAGAGGGTTTGGGGGAAGAGGTTTCCAATTTGTTAGTTATCAGGACAAAAGAGATGCCGGCGTCACAATTTTTATTCAACATAAGTACAGTAATTTCCAACAGCATTACATAAACATTGGGTTGCAATCCTTTTCCCTTCACGTTGTAGCCCTGGGTCTATGAAAGCTACATCTCGAACAGCACAGTAGTGGGTGCAGCCTTCTCATGATGGTGGCTGCTGTACCTGTGACTATCTTGTTTAGGCACAGATGCACTGCCTGAGGCAGCGCACGTCTGCCTCCCCCTGCAGGTGCTACTGTCTCCTTGCCCTCCTTCCCCTTGCTGGGGATGGGGCAAGGAGACCAAATGTCATAAACTGGATTACCTGGGCTCATGTCACGAACTGGACATTACCTGAACTCTGGCATCCTGTGCTCATCTTGTTCATTTGTAAGAGTGCAGAAAGAGGCAGAGATCTGGAGCTCCAGATAAGGGGGGCGGGCTCTAGGTTGCTGTACTTCCCTCTCCTTGCCCAGCTGTCTGGACAAGAAAATGGTGGTGAGTTGCAGTGACGGCTTTTTTCAGCCTCCTCTTTCCAGTGGTGCTGGTGGAAAGAGTTGGGCTGCTATTGGCCCAGTCCGCTTCCCACTCACTATGTCAGCAGGAAGAGGACTGGGGAACCAAGTGAAGAGGCTTGTTGAGTCACAGGCTACGGGGGGGGGGGGTTTGCAAACAGATGCAAGAGGTGGGCCATCCCTTGTAAGTCCCCTTCCCTAACTTGATGCGAGTCTTTCAGTCACTGTCATGAGTAGGCTGGCCCCAAGTCATGCCTGCCATATATATCTGAGAGGCCCAGGAGCACAGGAAGGAAAACAAAAAGGGAATTCCATGTAGGAACAGCTGGTTTCCCAGGGGTCTGCAGGACTTGCTTGGAGCGTGCACTGATTCATGTGCGGAACATCCTTTCCTCTCTGCTGGCTGAGTGGCTGCATAGTTGTCTATGGAAAGAAGCGAAGGTAGTAATGAATAATGGGAAACAATGATAGCACACCAAGGTCCTATGACTAGGTGCTCATTTGAGGTTGAGAAGTGCATGTTTGAGAAGGCTGCTGCCTCTGAGGCATGCTTGAACTGGTGGTTTTCTAGACAGACAACTGAAAATTTTGAGGGGGAGATAATGTAGCCAATAAGACAATACTCACCCACAGGGGCAGGAGGTCTGGCTCAGTTGGTTGAGCTGCCGCCTTGTATGCCTGAAAATCTGAGGCAGCCAGTTCAAGACAAGTACCCGAGAACCGAGGACACGCTGACATACTGATGAGCTGACCCTCGGTGGCAGAGAGGAGTTGCCGTCAAGTGGAACGTGGGAGGCGAAGGGCCAGAGAGAGGCCAGACTGGGAAGGAATCCAGTTGGAACGAGGAGTTCTATGAAAGACTAGAACTATTCAATTGTAAAAATCCCTACAGGCTGTCTATGTAAACCGCCTTGGATTAAAGTCTGAGGAGAAATCTGACGACCAAAGAAAGGCGGTATATAAATACCTGTATAAATAAAATAAAAAATAAATAAAAATAAATAATGCAGGGGATTGTGTTGCCACACCAACTATGGCTTAATTCTACTCCATGTGCCCTAGAGCTGATTCTGCAAAGGAATAATCAACGTTTGATCAGCACCCCTCATGAACACCAATGTGCTGAGTGTACAATGTTCAGCCAGAATGATTCCTGTGCACTGTATAAGCTTCCTCCAGTGCACTCTGGGAGCTTACCCAGTTAGGTGCCTGTGCTGCCAAGATGCGTACCCAGCTGCTGAGTGCAAAGCCTTCTATATTCACTACAACTTGTTGAATAAAGGAGAAGAGATATACAAATATTCAGTTTTCTCTTATTGTGTGTGACTCTGTGGATGCCTTGCCCTTGCAATCCCAGTTGCAGCGACAAAATCGATGTTTGTGGAGGATGCTGTGTCTGGAGACTTGCAGTAGAATCCCTGTAAAGGTTCTGAGAGAAAAAGTATTATTCATTTGCCTTTCCAGCTTAGCCATCTGTTGCTGTTCACATGAAGTGCTCTCTTCACCCGCCCTTATTACTATATTCCCCACTTGTGTCTGCATAATTCCATAGGCCAATGTGACATAGTCGCATTCTGCATAGTTTAATACAGGGTGGCCCAACACGTGGCCCACAATCCACATGAGGCCTGCAAGGCCTTTTTTGGTGACCCTCAAAAAACCCTGTTGCACCCACCACCTCCTGCAGGGGCTTTTTGATCCCCCGGCTTCGCCTTTCCCCTTTGGAAAAGCCAGAACTGCATGGCAGGGAGACAGAAAAACCCCACCTCACCCACTGTCACCTGCTTCTGTGAGTAACTGGTGGAGTAACTGGGACATAATGGGCGGTGATGTCATCATGTCACTGCCAATTACTTCTGCATCTGCATACTCAGGAGATGCCACCAGGGTCTTGTAGCCCCCTTGTGGCTGCCAGGGTCTTGTGGACCAAAAGTGATGGTTTTTGGCCTCCAGAAGGCCTTACAAGGCCTCCTAAGATCCGGGGAGGTCATGTGTGGCTTCCCTGGCCCTCAGATTGCCTCCAGAGGGGTCAGCAGGTGCAGTGGGGGCAATGAATGCCATCCCTAGACATTTGCCACCCTGGGTACCTCCCTCCAGGTATGCCACTGTCAACAAGCGTAACCATAGGAGAGAATCATAGGCAGTAGACCATCCAAGGAACTCTATTTGGGTTACTAGCCTTTGTCTGCACCAATATTTTTCCAAAGCCTCATTCAGGGTTTTAACTTTTGACAGCAACAATTTCTTAATAAGGACACTGTAAATACCCTCTATGTATCCACCATTTAGTATCTGTGGTGGACAAGTACATGGCATTCAAATATACACAAGTGACCAGTTTCCTTCTTGTTTTTGATCTATTACTGACATAACTTTCACAGCCAAATCCTGATCCCCCCCCCAAAGGCTTTATAAGGAGCCTACACTACAGACTACTTTTCCCCCCAAAACATATTCATACCTTTTACAAAAATCATTAAAGATATTTAAATTTTAACCCCTTGATAACAGGTGGCATTCAAGTGAATACTGTCAGCAATGAATGGGAGGAATATCATGTAGCTGAACAGATGGCATCTCCGTGAATTCACTTGTGGTGACAAATTCACTCACCTGATAAATCTCTCAACTGCCATTTGTTCTTTTGAATCTATTCATTGTTAAACTCAACATGATAGACCCAATCTGTTCCCTTTATCAGTCCAACCTTTAGAAGATTTAATCTCAGAGATACACAACATGGATACCGTGCTAAATTTCCACGGAAAAACTGTCACCTTCCAGGAGGAAAGAAAAAGGAAGAAGACGCTCAGGCTTGTGGGCTGCTGATTAGCTAAGCAAAGATAACTGGGCAGTCGACAATTAATAGGGAGAAGAGTGGCGCAGCTTGAACAAATGAGCAAACCTCAAATTGCAGTTAGCGTCACAAGTCCAGTGACTCGTTGCCCTACAAAAGGAAATTAATGGGGTTTCAGGAAGCTAACGGAGAACAGAGCCCTGGCCCATGTCACTCCCCCAAACACACAGGTGCTATTTGTCACTGGCACACAAATCAGGCCAGGCCAGAGGTTTTTTATCCCCTTCAAATGTTCCAAATGTGAAAATAATTGCTTAGCACTCCAGGGTATAGTGGGAAGCCGCACAGGATTCATACATTTTTATCATTTAGATCGCTTCACGCTCTCTGGTTATATGTAACAGGAGGACAAAAATGAACCTCTGAAAGTTGTGAATTCACATCCTCTATTTTAGCGTTTACTGTGCAACATTAGTTTCTATTTACATTCTGCAAAAATCCTGACCTGAGTTTTATGTGGCGCACAATACATTTCAATGTCAAAGGCAGAAGTTCCACGGAATTTGTGACAAGATGTTTTTTTTCAGCTTGGATTTTCAGTCCCCCCCCCCCCATGAAGAGAGCTTAGAGGGTCACATACACAAGCTCCCACAAGAAAAGGAGAATACACAGACTCCGGCGTCCTTGAAATGCTCCTGCACTTTTTACGGCATTCAGAACAAACTTGGAATTTATTTTTAAATAGCTGGAACTGATGTTCTTCTTAACATCCATTTCACAAAACTAGTATTAAGATATGAAATCTGACAGAACTAATTGACAAGCTATATGCCTTGACCACTGAAATATCAGAAAAACATCTGTGTGTGTGTGTGTGTGTGTGTGTGTGTGTGTGTGTGTGTGTGTGTGTATAAGAGAGTGTGTCACATTTTGGGTACAATCTCGCCAGCAAGCCTGCTGCTGTGTAAGTGTGATGCATTTCAAAGAGATACAAGGCTTCTGCAGCCAAAGCACACTGCAAATAATAATCAATAATTAGGAGTATGTAGTTTTTTTTTTTAAAAAAGCACCCCTCTCTTAGGAACATATATAGGACATTACAAACAATATAAAAATATAGTAAATCACAGCAGTCCTACTTCTGTCTAACTCTGACTACAGAGAATAATATT